>NC_140991.1:588604-733604 GCF_052327205.1 Somniosus microcephalus | reverse complement strand
ACGCAACAGAGACGGGGAGACGGGACGCAGCAGAGACGGGGAGACGGGACGGAACAGAGACGGGGAGACGGGACGGAGCAGAGACGGGGAGACGGAACGGAGCCGAGACGGGACGGAGCAGAGATGGGGAGACGGGACGGAGCAGAGACGGGGAGACGGGACGCAGCAGAGACAGGGAGACGGGACGGAGCAGAGACGGGGAGACGGGATGGAGCCGAGACGGGGAGACGGGACGGAGCAGAGACAGGGAGACGGGACGGAGCAGAGACGGGGAGACGGGACGCAACAGAGACGGGACGGAGCAGAGACGGGGAGACGGGACAGAGCCGAGACGGGGAGACTGGACGGAACAGAGACGGGGAGACGGGACGCAGCAGAGATGGGGAGACGGGACGCAGCAGAGACAGGGAGACGGGACGGAGCAGAGACAGGGAGACATGACGGAGCCGAGACGGGGAGACGGGACAGAGCCGAGACGGGGAAACGGGACGCAACAGAGACGGGACGGAGCAGAGACGGGGAGACGGGACAGAGCCGAGACGGGGAGACGGGACAGAGCCGAGACGGGGAAACGGGATGCAACAGAGACTGGACGGAGCAGAGACGGGGAGACGGGACAGAGCCGAGACGGGGAGACGGGACGCAACAGAGACGGGACGGAGCAGAGACGGGGAGACGGGACAGAGCCGAGACGGGGAGACTGGACGGAACAGAGACGGGGAGATGGGACGCAGCAGAGATGGGGAGATGGAACCGGTGCGGGGAGACGGGATGGAGCTGATGTGGAGATGGGACAGAACCAGCACCTGATCCTATCTTGATGAGGCCGTTGTGTTGAATGAAGATGGTGTCACAGGTCAGTGTCCCATGAATCAGAGGCGGCTCCCACGAGTGCAGGTAACTGAGGGACACACAATGGAATCAGACGTCACACACTGTTGGTACAGCTCACTCCACACTCTGCCCCCTGGAGACTGATCGCTCAGCACCATTCCCAACCCTCCCCAAGCACGCTTCCCAGTTTCCTTCCAAATCTTTCTGTGCACATTGTGAAGAATCCCTCCCTTCCCTTTCAGTCTTCTCACCTGAGAGGTTCGTGAGATTCCACAGAGGAGGTACTGGCTCAGGTGAGTGGGGACAACAGGTCCCCAGAGCCTCATACCTGCTGTCGACACAGACAGAGAGAGAGAGAGACAGAGAGAGAAAGAGAGGCTGAGGAACAGGCGGAGAGGCTGAGGAACAGGCGGAGAGGCTGAGGAACAGGCGGAGAGGCTGAGGAACAGGCGGAGGGGCTGAGGAACAGGCGGAGGGGCTGAGGAACAGGCGGAGGGGCTGAGGAACAGGCGGAGGGGCTGAGGAACAGGCGGAGGGGCTGAGGAACAGGCGGAGGGGCTGAGGAACAGGCGGAGGGGCTGAGGAACAGGCGGAGAGGCTGAGGAACAGGCGGAGGGGCTGAGGAACAGGCGGAGGGGCTGAGGAAAAGGCGGAGGGGCTGAGGAACAGGCAGAGGGGCTGAGGAACAGGCGGAGAGGCTGAGGAACAGGCGGAGGGGCTGAGGAACAGGCGGAGGGGCTGAGGAAAAGGCGGAGGGGCTGAGGAACAGGCGGAGGGGCTGAGGAACAGGCGGAGAAGCTGAGGAACAGGCGGAGGGGCTGAGGAACAGGCGGAGGGGCTGAGGAACAGGCGGAGGGGCTGAGGAACAGGCGGAGGGGCTGAGGAACAGGCGGAGAGGCTGAGGAACAGGCGGAGAGGCTGAGGAACAGGCGGAGAGGCTGAGGAACAGGCGGAGAGGCTGAGGAACAGGCGGAGAGGCTGAGGAACAGGCGGAGAGATTGAGGAACAGGGGGAGCGGCTGAGGAACAGGGGGAGAGGCGGAGGAACAGGGGGAGAGGTGGAGGAAAAGGCAAAGAGGCTGAGGGACAGGCGGAGAGACTGAGGAACAGGCAAAGATGCTGAGGAACAGGCGGAGAGGCTGAGGAAGAGGGGAGAGGCTGAGGAACAGGCGGAGAGGCTGAGGAACAGGCAGAGAGACTGAGGAACAGGGAAAGAGGCTGAGGAACAGGCAGAGAGGTTGAGGAACACGGGGAGAGGCTGAGGAACAGGCTGAGAGCCTGAGGAAAAGGTGTAGAGACTGAGGAACAGGCGGAGGGACTGAGGAACAGGCGGAGAGGCCGAGGAACAGGCGGAGAGACCGAGGAAGAGGCTGAGAGGCTGAGGAACAGGGGGAGGGGCTGTGGAACAGGTAGAGAGGCTGAGGAACAGGTGGAGAGGCTGAGGAACAGGCGGAGAGGCTGAGGAACAGGCGGAGAGGCTGAGGAACAGGCGGCGAGGCTAAGGAACAGGGGGAGAGGCTGAGGAACAGGCGGAGAGGCTGAGGAACAGGCGGAGGGGCTGCAGAACAGGCGGAGGGGCTGAGGAACAGGCGGAGGGGCTGAGGAACAGGCGGAAGGGCTGAGGAACAGGCGGAGGGGTGTAAGAACAGGTGGAGAGGCTGAGAAACAGGCGGAGGGGCTGAGGAACAGACGGAGGGCCTGAGGAACAGGCGGAGAGGCTGAGGAGCAGGCGGAGAGGTTGAGGAACAGGCGGAGAGGTTGAGGAACAGGCGGAGGGGCTGAGGAACAGGCGGAGGGGCTGAGGAACAGGCGGAAGGGCTGAGGAACAGGCGGAGGGGTGTAAGAACAGGTGGAGAGGCTGAGAAACAGGCGGAGGGGCTGAGGAACAGACGGAGGGCCTGAGGAACAGGCGGAGAGGCTGAGGAGCAGGCGGAGAGGTTGAGGAACAGGCGGAGAGGTTGCGGAACAGGCGGAGGGGCTGAGGAACAGGCGGAGGGGCTGAGGAACAGGCGGAGGGGCTGAGGAACAGGCGGAGGGGCTGAGGAACAGGCGGAGGGGCTGAGGAACAGGCGGAGGGGCTGAGGAACAGGCGGAGGGGCTGAGGAACAGGCGGAGGGGCTGAGGAACAGGCGGAGGGGCTGAGGAACAGGCGGAGGGGCTGAGGAACAGGCGGAGGGGCTGAGGAACAGGCGGAGGGGCTGAGGAACAGGCGGAGGGGCTGAGGAACAGGCGGAGGGGCTGAGGAACAGGCGGAGGGGCTGAGGAACAGGCGGAGAGGCTGAGGAACAGGCGGAGAGGCTGAGGAACAGGCGGAGAGGCTGAGGAACAGGCGGAGAGGCTGAGGAACAGGCGGAGAGGCTGAGGAACAGGCGGAGGGGCTGAGGAACAGGCAAAGAGGCTGAGGAACAGGCGGAGGGGCTGAGGAACAGGCGGAGTGGCTGAGGAGCAGGCGGAGGGGCTGAGGAACAGGCGGAGAGACTGAGGAACAGTTGGAGAGGCTGAGGAACAGGTGGAGGGGCTGAGGAACAGGCAAAGAGGCTGAGGAACAGACGGAGAGGCTGAGGAACAGGCGGAGGGTCTGAGGAACAGGCGGAGATGCTGAGGAACAGGCGGAGAGGCTGAGGAACAGGCGGAGAGGCTGAGGAACAGGCGGAGGGGCTGAGGAACAGGCTGAGGGGCTGAGGAACAGGCGGAGAGGCTGAGGAACAGGCGGAGAGGCTGAGGAACAGGCGGAGAGTCTGAGGAACAGGCGGAGAGGCTGAGGAACAGGCGGAGAGGCTGAGCAACAGGGGGAGAGACTGAGGTACAGGCGGAGAGGCTGAGGGACAGGCGGAAAGGCTGAGGAACAGGCGGAGAGGCTGAGCAACAGGCGGAGAGGCTGAGGGACAAGCGGAGAGGCTGAGGAACAGGCAAAGATGCTCAGGAACAGGCAGAGAGATGGAGGAACAGGCAAAGAGGCTGAGGAACAGACGGAGAGGCTGAGGAACAGGGGGAGGGGCTGAGGAAGAGGCGGAGAGGCTGAGGAACAGGCAGAGAGTCTGAGGAACAGGCAAAGAGGCTGAGGAACAGGCGGAGAGGCTGAGGAACAGTGGGAGAGGCTGAGGAACAGCTGGAGATGCTGAGAAACAGGTGGAGAGACTGAGGAACAGGCGGAGAGACTGAGGAACAGGCGTAGAGACTGACGAATAGGCGGAGAGACTGAGGAACAGGCGGAGAGGCTGAGGAACAGGCGGAGAGGCTGAGGAACAGGCGGAGAGGCTGAGGAACAGGCGGAGAGGCTGAGGAACAGGCGGAGAAGCTGAGGAACAGGCGGAGAGACTGAGGAACAGGCGGAGAGGCTCCAGAACAGGTGGAGGGGCTGAGGAACAGGCGGAGAGGCTGAGGAGCAGTGGTAGAGGCTGAGGAACAGGCGGAGAGGCTGAGGAACAGGCGGAGAGGCTGAGGAACAGGCGGAGAGGCTGAGGAACAGGCGGAGAGGCTGAGGAACAGGCAGAGGGGCTGAGGAACAGGCGTAGAGGCTGAGGAACAGGCGGAGGGGCTGAGGAACAGGCAAAGAGACTGAGGAACAGGGGGAGAGGCTGAGGAACAGGCGGAGAGGCTGAGGAACAGGCGGAGAGGCTGAGGAACAGGCGGAGAGGCTGAGGAACAGGCGGAGAGGCTGAGGAACAGGCGGAGGGGCTGAGGAACAGAGGAGAAGCTGAGGAACAGGTGGAGGGGCTGAGGAACAGGCAGAGGGGCTGAGGAAGAGGCGGAGAGGCTGAGGAGCAGGGGGCGAGGTTGAGGAACAGGCGGAGAGGCTGAGGAACAGGCGGAGAGGCTGAGGAACAGGCGGAGAGGCTGAGGAACAGGCGGAGATGCTGAGGAACAGGGGGAGAGGCTGAGGAACAGGCGGAGGGGCTGAGGAACAGGCGGAGAGGCTGAGGAACAGGCGAAGGGGCTGAGGAACAGGCGGAGAGGCTGAGGAACAGGCGGAGAGGCTGAGGAACAGGCGAAGTGGCTGAGGAACAGGCGAAGTGGCTGAGGAACAGGCGGAGGGGCTGAGGAACAAGCAGAGAGGCTGAGAAACAGGCAAACGGTCTGAGGAACAGGCGGAGGGGCTGAGGAACAGGCGGAGGGGCTGAGGAACAGGCGGAGAGGCTGAGGAACAGGCGAAGGGGCTGAGGAACAGGCGGAGAGGCTGAGGAACAGGCGGAGAGGCTGAGGAACAGGCGAAGTGGCTGAGGAACAGGCGGAGGGGCTGAGGAACAGGCGGAGAGGCTGAGGAGCAGGGGGAGAGGTTGAGGAACAGGGGAGGGGCTGAGGGACAGGCAGAGAGGCTGAGGGACAGGCGGAGAGGCTGAGGGACATGCGGAGAGGCTGAGGGACAGGCAGAGAGGCTGAGGGACAGGCGGAGAGGCTGAGGGACAGGCGGAGAGGCTGAGGGACAGGCGGAGAGGATGAGGGACAGGCGGAGCGGCTGAGGGACAGGGGGAAAGACAGTGTTAGAGATGATTGAGAAATAGTTAAGGAATCCACTTTATGCGAAAGAGCCATTTGTGTTCGGTTCCATTTTATATTCTGTCGTTGGATCTACAATTAAAGACTGAAAAAGCGAGTAACAGGACCAAGTGCGATTAAAGGTTGGTGACAGATAGCTGCTCCGAGTTTACAGATCAGCTGCTTTGTCAAAACCGGATGCGCTGTTCCCTTCTCAGGCTCTGTTGACACAAACAATAATATTTGACAAGCCAGGAGATAGCTGGTAGTGAGTGGTACGAGTTGGCCCCGAGAGTGGGTGAAGGGTCATGGAATGCAGAGGCTGATGCACTGGCGCAGAAAGAAAGGGTATTAACGGGCTGAGATCAGAGCCAGGGCTGGGGAGATGAAGTCAGGACATTAGGGGGAAAAGTTCAGTTGTTTGCGCCTTAAGAGGGCGCTAACAGGGCGCAAAGCAGCTAGCGCCCGGGCGCGGTGATGTTTGCGCCGCTCGCGAAATTAACTAGACATTTTGCGGCGGCGCTAAACACTACCGCCATGATCTCCTGCGCCGGCAGATTGTGACGTCAGTCGAGTGTGCAATGCCCCGGTAGCGCCCCGGTAGCGCCCCGGACCGGATATTGAGTGGCGCCCCCTGCCTTACCGACTGCCGCTAGCAATGACAGGTTGAGGGGAGCGTTTTGCAGTCAGGAAGGGACTGGGGGGGCGCTATTTAAAGGCGACCGCTTCCTGCCTTTTTTTGTTGGTGACATTTTTGCACCACGCATTCTGAGAGAGAGAGAGAGACTTCTGGAGAGATTCAACGCTGTGTGAAGGAGTTTTGAGGACTTTGCAGGTTTATTTTGACTTGCCCTTCCTTGTTTCGCCAGCGCTCTGAGTTAGCGCCTCGCTCCTCGGCCTTTGCGCCTTAAGACAGGTGTGAAGCGCCTGATTTAGCGCTCCAATCACCTCCAGGGGCGATAAAAGCTAAGTTTGCCGTCGGAGGCAATAATTAGCGCCAGGCGCTAAACTTTGCGCACGGCCGATAATGGTGCCCCAAATGGGGCGATACTGAATTTTTCCCCCTCGGAGTTGTAATCTTGCTACCTCCTGTGTCAAACAGACGCCGTATCCTCAGTGCTGAGTGGAACATTAAATACACCAGAAGCTTTTTCGAGTTTGTCCTTGAACTCATTGATACAGAGGCTGGACTTCAGCATTTGTCTAGATGTTGCTCCAGAATTCACTTTATTAACAACAGACTGAGAAACAGATAGCGAGACTGCAGGAGAGGCAGGACAAGGGTCAGATAAACAGAAAAAGGAAACTTCCATTTCTGCAGTGCCTTTCACCAGCTCACATGTCCCAAAGCGCTTTACAAACAACGAAGTATTTTTGAAATGCAGCCTCTGTTGTAATGTAGGAAACGCAGCAGCCAATTTGCGCACAGTAAGATCCCACAAAAAGCAATGTGATAATGACCAGTCCTACTCAGAGGGCCTGCCATGAAGTTCTGGTTTCTCTGCTGAATAGCTGACCATCACTCCTCCAGAGATGTCAGTCTATTCTCTGAACACTCACCATGTTTTCAACACTCTGGCGACCTAGCTCCTCCATGGCCGTAGCCATCCTCTCCTCTACTGTAGCCATCCTTTCCGCGGAGGTTGCCATCCTTTCCGTGGTGATGCGTTCATGCGCCAATGACTCCACAAAGGCTCTGCTCATGTTCACTATGGGCTCCTCCATTCGCTCCACACTCGCAGCGACCCTGGAGACAAAACCTGCCAGAGACTCCTCCATCTGTGCATGGAGACCCATCACCTCTTCTCTTGCGGATGGACCCAGAGGCAGAGGGTCGAAATGCAGCAGAGCTGAGCTGACAGAGTCCTGCGCCCTCCGACAAGGACTCTCCACTGCTGTCCCAGTCTCCACCATCTGCAGATGCTCACTTGTGAGCTGTGATACACTAAGTGACAATACTACTCTATCTTGCGAAGGTCCCACTGAGGTGTGAGTGTCTGCGCTGGTGCTGGGTGCGCTGAATACTGCTGACGCTGTGCCCTCAGAGGTTGGCGCTTCCTCTGAGGCGTCTGGCTGCTCAGCCTCTTCCTCCTCCGCAGTGGGGACGGGGGCTTCGGATGGTCCTGTGGGGGAGTAAAGGAAAGAGTTAGAGATGTGATGCCAAGGTTACATGCACATTGGATTTTGCAGATGTTCATAAGTCCAAATGATGTAGCTTCAGAATCATAACAGCGACTCTTGCTATGTCAATGAGGGAGATGGAAAACTATTCTGTCACCAGCTTGCGGGACTGCCCCTGTCTCTCCTTCCCCAACCTCCGCAGCCACATCAGCCCCGACAATTTCCAGGGCTCCTTCCTCCCAGGGGGTCAGGTGGGCTATTGAGGGTGGGCCTCCTCCAGTCCTGGCTCGCTCTCTGTTGTTGTGAGCTCTCTTTTCCTGCAATGAGGGAGACAAGTGGAGGTTGAGTGAGAATGAAGGAGTGAGTGTAGAGATTGCATAGCATAGATGCTTAGAGGGAGACAAAGATGGTATGAGGCTGCAAGACCAAGGGCCCTCCCTGTGTGTTGTCAGTTGTGTTCAAAGCATCAGAGTGAGAGGGAGTGTGAGGGCTGCATGGTGGAATAGTTATGTGAACGTGAGCATAGAGAGAGAGGGAATGGGTAACACAGAAATCACAGAAACCCCACAGTGCAGATAGAGGCCACTTCGGCCCATCGAGCCTGCACCGACACATATCCCACCCGATCTCCGTAACCCCACGTATTTAATCCCCCTAACACTAAGGGTCAATTTATCATAGCCAATCATCCTAACCCGCACATCTTTGTGCAAGGGTGCATGGATGTGACTGTGAAGTGGGATGTGGAGGAAGAGAGTGCTAAAGCTGAGTGCTGGTGGGGAAAGGCAATGGAGATCAGTTTGAGGGTAATGGAAACTTCATACTTACTTTTCCTGTACGGTGAAGGTCATGGAAGCGCTTCCTGCACTGTATCCAAGTTCTTCTGGTGACTCCCAGTGAGTTGACATCTGCTGCCACCTGCATCCATGCAGCCTTGATCTCAGTGGGAGGCCTCTTCCTCCCTGACCTAGGGAAGAGGACCTCCCTGTGGGCCCTCACCCCATCCAATAATGCCTGCAGTGAAGCCTCGTCAAATTTGCGGCCAGCTCGGGTACTGGCACTGGCCACAGCTGCTGCAGGCTCCTCTGCCATCCTGTGTGGTTCGTATGGAAGCCTGCAGAGGCTGCAATGCTTGCTATAGACTTTAAAAGCACCACGAATGATGACATCATACTGTGGGGCTCTCTGACTAGCAAGGGTTCCCACACGCTGGAAATGAATTGGCCAATTGAGGGAAAATTGCATCAATCTGGCAGACCCATTTACATTCATGGGGGAACCTGACAATTCCCTGCACCTGCGGGAAAATCGACCCCATAGAATCACAGAAAGATACAGCACAGATGGAGGCCATTTGGCCCATCGTGCCTGTGCCGGCTCTTTGAAAGAGCTATCCATGAACCCCACTCTCCTGCTCTTTCCCCATTTTCCCTTCAAGTATTTACCCAATTCCCTTTTGAAAGTTACTACTGAATCTGCTTCCATCGCCCTTTCAAGCAGCGCGTTCCAGATCACAACAACTCGCTGCGTAAAAAACATTCTCCTCATCTCCCCTACATAAGAACATAAGACGTAGGAGCAGGAGTCGGCCATTCAGCCCCTCGAGCCTGCTCTGCCATTCAATAAGATCATGGCTGATCTGATCTTGGCCTCAACTCCACTTCCCTGCCCGCTCCCCATAACCCTCGACTCCCTTATCGTTCAAAAATCTGTCTATCTCCACCTTAAATATATTCACTGACTCCGCCTCCCCAGCACTCTGGGGCAGAGAATTCCACAGATTCACGACCCTCTGAGAGAAGAAATTCCTCCTCATCTCTGTTTTAAATGGGTGCCCCCTTATTCTGAAACTATGCCCCCTAGTTCTAGATTCCCCCACGAGGGGAAACATCCTCTCAGCATCTACCCTGTCTGTTAAGTCTGTGTGTTCCAGTTATATTTAAGGTCAATTACTGACACAGACTACAAGAATAACTTTTCAATAGGTCTTTACTATTCGGAGGTTAGGGCTGTACTACCCAGCAAATTACTACACAGCACTTATATACCAGTGTGGTCACCACCGGTATTACCGTATACAGCAGCCAGAGAAAGTAGTACATCTCTTAAGGTGGAACAGGTTTAAGTTCTCTTAAGGTGGAACAAGTTACATACGCCACAATCCTCCCTTTTTAGCTTAACAGTTATATCCCCATTTAACATAACATAATAACATATATACATATACAACTTCATGTAGAAACAGTTCAAAGGTTCAGTCTCTCAGGAGGCCTCCTGATTCGAGTTGGATAACGCCTTTCAGGGGTCTCTGATTCTTGTTGCTGAGGTGACTCCTCCAGTTGGTCTCTTATGTCTTGGACATCATCATCAGGTACATTCACTGCCGAGGTAGATGCTTCAGGTTCACTAACTTCTTCCACGGTTGTCTCTGTCGTAACCATGGGTTCGACCGTTGTTCTCGATTCTACCAGTTGGTCAGCATGACGCCGTATTACATTTTTACCAACATCTACCGTGTACATCAGGGGTCCTTGTCTGGCCCGAATTGTTCCGGATTGCCATTTCTCGTTTCCATAGTCCCTGGCCAACACTGGTTGTCCTACCTCGAAACTCCAAGTGGTCTTGTTATTTATATGCTGGAACTGTTTGTTTTCAACTTCCCTCCGCACATTTGGTTTTAACAAGTCCAACCTGGACCGCAACCTCCTGTTATAAAACATCATGGCAGGACTTTGGTTTGTCACTGCATGAGCGGCGTTTCGATATGCCAGTAGAAACTTGTCCACCTTATGTTGTAGTGGAATCTGATCTTCGCTCATGGCCTTTATTGCCTTTTTGAATGTTTGTACAAATTTCTCGGCCAACCCATTTGTAGCCGGATGATATGGGGCAGAGGTATAATGTTTCACCCCATTCTTCTTTAAGAATTTTTGGAATTCTTCTGACACGAACTGTGGTCCGTTGTCGGAACATATTTGTTCTGGCAATCCGTTCCTTGCGAATATCGTTCTTAACACTGCAATTGTCTTTTCTGAAGTAGTGGTAGTCATCTTGATCACTTCTGGCCATTTAGAATGTGCGTCCACCGCAATTAGAAACATGGAGTCCATGAATGGACCAGCAAAGTCAATATGTACGTGTTGCCATGGGGCTGAAGGCCGTTCCCATGGATGCAGCGGTGCAATCGGAGGTGCATTTTGCACTTTTTGGCACCCTGAGCAGCTTTTCGTCAGCTCCTCTATCTGTTGGTCGATACCCGGCCACCACACATAAGCCCTAGCAAGGCTTTTCATCTTGACTCCCCCCAGATGACCTTCATGCAGTTCCTTTAGAACTCTTTCCCTTAACTTAGGAGGAATAATCACTCTCGTTCCATACATCAATGTTCCTTGACAGACGGACAGCTGGTCTCGTCTTGCCGAGAATGCCGGTAACAGAGAATCACCATGTGCTGGCCATCCCTTCACAGTCACCTCGTAGACTCGGGACAGTGTCGGGTCGTTCCTGGTTTCTCTTTCAATACTTGCATTGGTGACTGGTAAACACTCGATGATGGTCGAGTGAAATAACTCAACAGGGTCAACCCTCGTTGTCTCCTCTTCTTCAGGTAGTGGCAGGCGCGACAGCCCATCAGCATTACCATGCTGCTTTGTACCTTTGAATTCTATCTGATATTGATGTGCCCCTAGGAAAAGGGACCATCTCTGGAGTCTCTGTGCTGTCATCACCGACACACCCTTCTTAGGGTTAAAAATGGATACCAACGGCTGATGGTCTGTCAGAAGCGTAAACTTTTGGCCCTGCAGGTAATGATTAAACTTCTTTACTCCCCACACAAGGCTGAGAGCCTCCCTATCTATCTGAGCATAGTTGCGCTCAGCGGAGGTCAATGATCTGGATGCGAACGCGACTGGCCTCTCCATGCCATTTGGCAACTTGTGTGAGAGTACTGCCCCAATACCATATGGAGAAGCATCACAAGCCAAACGAATAGGCAGTGTTGGGTTGAAGTGAGCCAACACTTCCTCTGAGGTTATCAATTCCTTGCTTTTGCGAAAGGCCTTCTTACAGTCCTCGCTCCACTCCCATGGTACTCCCTTCTGCAAAAGAGCGTTCAGCGGGTGCAGTACCGTGGATAAATTTGGCAGAAACTTATGGTAATAGTTAATCAATCCTAGGAACGACCTCAACTGAGATACATTAACCGGAGCGGGAGCCTTCACAACCGCTTCGATCTTGTCAGGAGACTTATGAAGTCCCTCCTGGTCAATGACATGGCCACAGTACGAGATCCGCTTCTGAAAGAACTCACATTTCTGCCGATTAACTCGAAGTCCATATTCTTTCAATCTGATGAGCACCAGTTCCAAATTTGCGAGGTGTTCCTCGTCACCATCTCCTGTAATCAGAATATCGTCCAGGTAACATTGTGTGCCTGGAATTCCCTGTAATACCTGCTCCATGGCCCTCTGCCAAATTGCTGGAGCCGATGCCACTCCAAAAACCAGTCTATTATACCGGTACAAGCCTCTATGCGTGTTGATCGTGAGGTACTGGCATGACTCTTCCTCAACTTCCATCTGTAAGTACGCCTGCGCCAGGTCTATCTTGGTGAAGTGTTTCCCGCCCGACAATGAAGCGAAGATATCCTCAATCCGCGGAAGCGGATACTGCACCGTGTGAAGCACCGGATTAACAGTGATCTTGAAATCTCCACAGATGCGAACCTTCCCTGGTTCTCCCGGCTTGTTGCTCGAAGGACATTTCATCACGGGAACAATGGGCGTAGCCCACTCACTCCAGTCTACCTTAGACAGTGCTCCTGAACGTTCTAGCACTTCCAGCTCCGCTTCCACAGCAGGTCGTATCGCATAGGGTACCGGTCTGTCTTTGAAAAATTTTGGTTGTGCATGTTCTTCAATCTTGATGTTTGCCGTAATTCCTCTCAGTGTTCCCAGTCCCTGCTGGAACACCTCTTTAGCATCGTCCAATATTCTGGACAATCGTTTAGGTTTGACATCTGTTTCCCTGGCATCTACCGTTAGTGCTTTTAAGGAATGCCAGTCCATATTCATTTTTCTAATCCACTCCCATCCCAGTAGTGGTGGACCTCCTTCAGGTAGCACATATAAGTCCATTCCTCGGCTTTCTTTGCCCTTGTGGACCACCTTTACCTCTATCTTTGCCCCGTGTATGTTTTCAATACAATCTCCGTATCCCGTAGGGGAATATGTTGGAATAACCTTTTGTAATCTTTCTTATTCATGACCGTCTACGCCGATCCAGTGTCCAATTCCATCTTCACTTGGACTCCTGCTATCTGAAGTGTGACCCAAATTGTCTGGAGGTCTGCTTCCTTACCAACGTTGTGTACTCTTAAGCTACCCAGTTCATTACTGCTGGCGTCTGAATCTGACTTCTGTTCATTCGAACTGTTCTCTGTCACCTTGTGTACCTTTCTGTACTTTCCCTGCGGTGACTTTTTGTTGCTGGTCTTCTCTCCTGACCGGCATACTTTAGCTATGTGACCAAGCCTGCCACATTTTCTGCATTCCTTATTTTTGAACCAGCACTGGTTCTGATCGTGCGTTGTCTTTCCACAACGATAACATTTTACTGTACCCAAGACCATTTGATTTGTGCTGAGTTCCGGTGACCGTAGCTGCATTACCGCCGTGCCTCTCGCTGCGGCTTCGTGCGATGCTGCCATAGCGACAGCTTTATCAAGCGTCAGCTCATTCTCCTCAAGCAGTCGCTTTTGTGTCTCTTCTTTTAAAAATCCACACACAAATTTATCTCTTAGCGCATCTGTTAGTCCTGTTCCAAACTAACAGTACTTTGCTAGCTTACGCAATTCAATTAAAAATTCAGCATTGCTTTCATCTTTCAGCTGCTTTCTGCTGTAAAATTTAAATCGTTCCGCTAGCATCAGTGGCGTGGGGCTTAAATGATTTTTCAGGACGGTAACAATATCCGCGAAAGTCTTATCCGCCGGTTTCTCTGGTGATAGAAGGTGTTTCAATTGCCCGTATGTCTTCGCACCCATTAAGTTTAATAATGTTAGTGCTTTCTCCCCATCTGGTATCTTATTTGCTCTACAATAAACTTCTATGCGTTCTACATACGTGGTCCAATCTTCAATGTCGCTATCAAAAGTATTAATGTTCCCATGTTTAGGCATCTTTGCAATTTTTTTTTTCCAAAATGGCGGCTTCCCGCGCTTGGCGGTCTTTCCCGCGCTCGTCTTCTTCACCCGCTGGCTGCAATGGCGATTGCTGTGCTGCTGCCGGTCTCGCCTCCCCAGTGGTTAACAACTCCCCCGACGCTGCTTCTACTCCACCGCGGTTCCCGTGGGCATTCGCGCTTCCCTGCCGTTGCGCCTCGCAGCCCTTCTTGCAGCCCGGTTATGTGCACCCGCTGCGTTCGAATTCGCCGCGGCTCTCGCGCCTTCAGCTGCCCCAGTCGCTGCGCCTTTCGGCCCGAATGCGGCCCGGCCCTTTTCACCGGCCGCGGTCGATTTCACCGCCCTCTTTCCTCCGTCTTCCCTCCCCTTCGCTACAGCCAACGCGGCCGACTTTCGCTGATTGGCTTACCCACCACCGTGGTAGAAGGAAGATAGCTGTCTGCCGCTGATGGGGGCTTCGAGTTCAGAATTTCTCTTCTTCACTCCGGGTCCTCGATGCCTCCCGCGCGATGTGCTGTTCAGCAGGATGATGAGGGTGGATGCCTCTTCTCGACGCCCGTTCTGAGGACGAAGCTGCCGTGGATGTAAACTGCCGCAGGGTAAGATCGGACTCGTCGCCACTGTTAAGTCTGTGTGTTCCAGTTATATTTAAGGTCAATTACTGACACAGACTACAAGAATAACTTTTCAATAGGTCTTTACTATTCGGAGGTTAGGGCTGTACTACCCAGCAAATTACTACACAGCACTTATATACCGGTGTGGTCACCACCGGTATTACCGTATACAGCAGCCAAAGAAAGTAGTACATCTCTTAAGGTGGAACAGGTTTAAGTTCTCTTAAGGTGGAACAAGTTACATACACCACACTATCAAGCCCCTTCAGAATCTTACATGTTTCAATAAGATCCCCTCTCATTCTTCTAAACTCCAATGAGTATAGGCCCAACCTGCTCAACCTTTCTTCATAAGACAACCCCTTCATCTCCAGAATCAACCTCGTGAACCTTCTCTGAACTGCCTCCAATGCAAGTATATCCTTCCTTAAATAAGGAGATCAAAACTGTACGCAGTACTCCAGGTGCGGTCTCACCAACGCCCTGTACAGTTGTAACAGGACTTCCCTACTTTTATGCTCCATTCCCTTTGCAATAAAGGCCAACATTCCATTTGCCTTCCTAATTACTTGCTGTACCTACATGCTAACTTTTTGTGATTCATATATAAAGACCCCCAGATCCCTTTGTACCTCAGCATTTTGTAATCTCTCCTCATTTAAATAATAATTTGCTTTTTTATTTTTCCTACCAAAGTGGATACCCTCGCATTTTCCCACATTAAACTCCATCTGCCAGATTTTTGCCCACTCACTTAGCCTGTCTATATCCCTTTGGAGATTCTTTGCGTCCTCCACACAATTTGCTTTCCCACCTATCTTTGTATCATCAGCAAATTTGGCTACATTACACTCGGTCCCTTCATCCAAGTCATTAATATAGATTGTAAATAGTTGAGGCCCCAGCACTGATCCCTGTGGCACCCCAATAGTTACAGTTTGCCAACCTGAAAATGACCCATTTATCATGACACTCTGTTTTCTGTTAGTTAGCCAATCCTCTATCCAATCTAATATATTACCCACAACCCCATAAGTCCTTATTTTGTGCAGTAACCTTTTATGTGGCACCTTATCGAATGCCTTCTGGAAATCCAAATACACGACATCTACTGGTTCCCCTTTATCCACCTGCTCGTTACATCTTCAAAGAACTCCAGCAAATTTGTCAAACATGATTTCCCTTTCATAAAACCATGCTGACTCTGCTTGACTATATTATGATTTTTAAATGTCCTGCTATCACTTCCTTAATCATGGACTCCAGCATTTCCCAACGACAGATGTTAGGCTAACTGGTCTATAGTTTCCTGCTTTCTGTCTCCGTCCTTTCTTAAATAGGGGCGTTACATTTGCGGTTTTCCAATCCGCTGGGACCTCTCCAGAGTCCAGGGAATTTTGGTAGATTACAACCAATGCATCCACTATCTCTGCAGCCACCTCTTTTAAGACCCTAAGATGCAGGCCATCGGGTCCAAGGGACTTGTCCACCTTTAGTCCCATTAGTTTGCTGAGTACTTTCTCTCTAGGTCTTTTGCCAATCACCTTAAATCTGTGTCCTCTGGTTACCGACCCTCCTGCCACTGGAAACAGTTTCTCCTTATTTACTCCATCAAAACCATTTATGATTTTGAACAGCTCTAGGAAATCTCCTCTTAACCTTTTCTACTCGAAGGATCTATCCTTGGCCCCTCCTATTTCTCAAACATGCTGCCCCTTGGCGACATCATCCGAAAACACCACGTCAGTTTCCACATGTACACTGATGACACCCAGCTCTACCTCACTATCGCTTCTCGCGACTCCTCCACGGTCTCTGATTTGTCAGACTGCTTGTCCGACATCCAGTGCTGGATGAGCAGAAATTTCCTCCAACTAAATATTGGAAAGACTGAAGCCACAAACTCCGTCCCTGAGCCACTGATGCCATCCCTCTCCCTGGCATCTGTCTGAGGCTGAACCAGACCCTTCCCAACCTTGGCATCCTATTTGACCTGGAGATGAGCTTCCGACCACATATCCGCGGCATCACTAAGACCGCCTACTTCCACCTCCGTAACATCGCCCGTCTCCGCCCTGCCTCAGCTCATCCGCTGCTGAAACCCTCAGCCATGCCTTTGTTACCTCCAGACTCCACTATTCCAACGCACTCCTGGCTGGCCTCCCACATTCCACCCTACGTAAACTTGAGGTCATCCAAAACTCGGCTGCCCGTGTCCTAACTCTTGTTGCTCCAGAACTAGCTGCGCCCCTAGCCAAGCTGTTCCAGTACAGCTACAACACTGGCATCTACCCGGCAATGTGGAAAATTGCCCAAGTATGCCCTGTCTACAAAAAGCAGGACAAATCCGACCCGGACAATTACCGTCCCATCAGTCTACTGTCAATCATCAGCAAAGTGATGGAAGGTGTCGTCGACAGTGCTATCAAGCGGCACTTACTCAGCAATAACCTGCTAACTGACGCCCAGTTTGGGTTCCGCCAGGGCCACTCAGCTCCTGACCTCATTACAGCCTTGGTCCAAACATGGACAAAAGAGCTGAACTCAAGAGGTGAGGTGAGAGTGACCGCCCTTGACATCAAGGCAGCATTTGATCGAGTGTGGCATCAAGGAGCCCTAACAAAACTGAAGTCAATGGGAATCAAGGGGAAAACTCTCCATTGGTTGGAATCATACCTAGCACAAAGGAAGTTGGCTGTGGTTGTTGGAGGTCATTCATCTCAATCACATGACAGCACTGCAGGAGTTCCTCAGAGCAGTGTCCTAGGCCCAACCATCTTCAGCTGTTTCATCAATGACCTTCCCTCCATCATAAGGTCAGAAGTGGGGATGTTCGCTGATGATTGCACATTGTTCAGCACCATTCGAGACTCGCCAGATACTGACGCAGTCCGTGTCCATATGCAGCAAGACCTGGACAACATTCAGACTTGGGCTGACAAGTGGCAAGTAACATTCACACCACACAAGTGCCAGGCAATGACCATCTCCAACAAGCGAGACTCTAACCATCTCCCCTTGACATTCAATGGCATTACCATCGCTGAATCCCCCACTATCAACATCCTGGGGGTTACCATTGATCAGAAACTGAACTGGACCAGCCATATAAATACTGTGGCTACAAGAGCAGGCCAGAGGCTGGGAATTCTGCAGCGAGTGTCTCACCTCCTGACTCCCCAAAGCCTTTCCACCATCTACAAGGCACAAGTCAGGAGTGTGATGGAATACTCTCCACTTGCCTGGATGAGTGCAGCTCCAGCAACACTCAAGAAGCTCGACACCATCCAGGATAAAGCAGCCCGCTTGATTGGCACTCCATCCACCACCTTCAACATTCACTCCCTCCACCACCGGCGCACTGTGGCTGCAGTGTGTACCATCTACAAGATGCACTGCAGCAACTCGCCAAAGCTCCTTCAACGGCACCTTCCAAACCCGCGACCTCTACCACTTAGAAGGACAAGGGCAGCAGACGCATGGGAACATCACCACCTACAAGTTCCCCTCCAAGCCACACACCATCCTGACCTGGACCTGTATCGCCGTTCCTTCACTGTCGCTGGGCCAAAATCCTGGAACTCCCTTCCTAACAGCATTGTGGGTGTACCTACACCATATGGACTGCAGCGGTTCAAGGCGGCGGCTCACCACCATCTTCTCAAGGGCAATTAGGGATGGGCACTAAATGCGGGCCTAGCCAGCGATGTCCACATCCCATCAATGAATTAAAAAAAAAAACTCGCACCGAGTCCCGTTCGCCCATCACCCCTGTGCTCACTGACCTACATTGGCGCCCAGTCCGGCAATGCCTCGATTTTAAAATTCTCATCCTAGTTTTCAAATCCCTCCATGGCCTCGCCCCTCCCTATCTCTGTAATCTCCTTCAGCCCTACAACCCTCCCGAGATACCTGCGCTCCTCTAATTCTGGCCTCTTCCGCATCCCCTATTTTAACCCCTCCACCATTGGCGGCCGTGCCTTCAGCCACCTGGGCCCTAAGCTCTGGAATTCCCTCCCGAAACCTCTCCGCCTCTCTACCCCTCTCCTCCTTAAAGACGCTCCTTAAAACCTACCTCTCTGACCAAACTTTTGGTCACCTCTCCTATTATCTCCTTATGTGGCTCGGAGTCAGATTTTGTTTGATAATCGCTCCTGTGAAGCGCCTTGGGACAGTTTACTATGTTAAAGATGTTATATAAATACAAGTTGTTGTTGCGGTTGTTGGGAAAGAGGAGGGTGAGAAGAGGGAAGGGGAGATAGTGGTGGAAAGAAAGCAGAGGGCATAAGAGAGAGTGAGATGTTCTTCACTGACAGTAGGGCTGCTGTTTGATGTTTGCGAGACACGGGACACGGAATAAAATGAAACAACATAAAGGACTGACCTGAGGGCAGAGAGGATCTGTGTACACCATCGTCTCCAGGCCTGTGTGAGGAAGAACAGAGTTAGACAGAGACAGAGAGAGAGCTAGAGAGGGACAGAGAGAGACAGAGACAGAGACAGAGACAGAGAGAGTCAGAGACAGAGAGACAGACAGAGAGACAGACAGAGAGACAGAGAGAGAGATAGCGACAGCGACAGAGACAGAGAGAGAGATAGCGACAGAGAGAATTCGACCCAACACAATTGTCACTAAACAAAAAGAAAAATATTTGACCTATTGGACAGAAACGACAAAAACCCAAAACAAACTCGATTGCTATTTGGCCCTAAACAGACAATACACCATGGCTGAGTACCTGACCATGGTAAAAGATAGCAAACTGAGAAAAACCTTGACAATGTACAGACTTAGTGAGCATAGCCTGGCCATCGAAAAAGGCAGACCTGGCTGCCCAGAGAGGGCAGGATATGCTCTCACTGCAGTCAGGGAGTGGTGGAGACAGAGTTGCACTTCCTCACAACTTGTGGAAACTATCAGGACATAAGGGGGAATTTCTACCCAAAATTCATAAAAATATGCCCTGAAATCAAAAATTTGAATGACCACCAAAAACTCCCATATCTATTAGGGGAACAGAGAAAATGCGTAACTTTAGCGGCAAACTATGTTACAGCTTGCCATAAGCAGAGGGACAACCAGTGAGCATTAAATCTAAGAAAAGATTATATGTATCTATCTATTCTATACTTATTTTTTTTTATATATATATATAAAGCGGTTGGTTTGTCTGTCCGTCTGTCTGTCCGTCTGTCTGTCCGCTATACACTCAAAAGTTATAGAGCGTACCTACACATATGTTATATCAAAAGAAAGGTTATGATCAGGGAAGTGTCATAGGCATATCTACTTTTTGGTCAGACAAAAATTGTTCCGACAGTATACAAAAAACGTTCAAAGATCTGCTCATTAGCGGTTGACCAATCCTACCGCTCATTAGCGTTGAGTGACATGATGGTTGACCAATCCTACAGTTCAGTGACCTGATGGTTGACCAATCGGTGCATCACGGGCGGGACCTAATCCTGCAGCCTCCCGAAACTTCGCCACCAATTTTTCCCCTGCTTTTCCTCAACGCTGCGTCGGCCCGCCGGTGCAGGAGGTGATTTGGGGTCACTCGGGCCGGGCCTCACAACCGCTCAGCCCGAGACACACAGTGGGGGACCGACAGCGGCCGGCCGTCAACCACGCAGCCCTCTAAACTGCCCTGGCAATGCCGGGCCACCCCTGCTAGTATTATATGTATGTATATTTATGTATACATAGATACATAGAAGATAGGAGCAGGAGTAGGCCATTCGGCCCTTCGTGCCTGCTCCGCCATTCAATGAGATCATGGCTGATCCTTTAATTCAGTATCCCGTCCCCGCCTTCTCTCCGTAACCCTTAACCCCTTTTGCCCGTAGAAATATATCTAATTCCCTCTTAAATATATTTAATGAGCTGGCGTACACTGCCCTCTGTGGCAATGAGTTCCACAGGTTCACCACTCTCTGAGTGAAGAAATTCCCCCTCATCTCTGTCCTAAATGGTTTAGCCCTTATCCTTAAATTATGTCCTCTAGTTCTGTTCTCACCCGCCAAGGGAAACATTCCTTCTGCATCCAGTCTGTCTAGACCTGTCAGAATTTTATATACTTCTATGAGGTCCCCTCTCAATCTTCTAAACTCCAGTGTGTACATCCCTAAACTACATAGTCTCTCCTCATAGGTCATTCCCGCCATTCCTGGTATCAGCCTGGTGAATCGCCGCTGCACCCCCTCCATGGCAAGAACATCCTTCCTCAGATGAGGCGACCAAAACTGTACACAGTACTCGAGGTGTGGTCTCACCAGTGCCCTGTACAGCTGCAGCAAGGTATCCCTGTTCCTGTATTCTAACCCTTTTGCTATGAAGGCCAGCATACCGTTTGCCTTCTTGACCGCCTGTTGCACCTGCATGCTCGCCTTCAGTGACTGGTGTACAAGAACACCCAGGTCTCTCTGTACTTCCCCCTCTCCCAATCTATTGCCATTTAAATAATAATTTGCCCTCCCGTTCCTGCACCCAAGGTGGATAACTTCGCACTTGTCCACATTATAGTGCATCTGCCATTTATCCGCCCAATCGCCCAGTCTGTCCAAATCGCTCTGGAGCTTCCTGGTCTCTTCCTCTGAGCCCACCCCCCCTCCTAGTTTAGTGTCGTCTGCAAATTTGGAAATGCTGCATCCGACTCCCTGATCCAGGTCATTAATGTAAATTGTGAACAGCTGGGGGCCCAGGACAGATCCCTGTGGTACCCCACTTGTTACTGCCTGCCATTCAGAAAATGAGCCGTTTATTCCAGCTCTCTGTTTTCTATCTGACAGCCAGTTCCCTATCCACGCCAATACTTTCCCCTTTATCCCATGAGCCTCAATTTTCCATGCTAATCTTTTATGTGGGACCTTATCGAAGGCCTTTTGGAAGTCCAGGTACACCACATCTACTGGCTCTCCCCCATCTATTCTACCAGTTACTCCCTCAAAAAATTCCAATAGATTAGTCAAGCACGATTTACCCTTTGTAAATCCATGTTGACTCTGTCCTATCCTGTCCCCATTTGCTAAGTGCTCCGCTATTTCATCCTTAATGATGGACTCCAGCATTTTGCCCACAACTGATGTAAGGCTTACAGGTCTGTAATTACCTGCTTTTTCCCTACCCCCCTTTTTGAATAGTGGGGTAACGTTAGCTACCCTCCAATCCATGGGCACTGTTCCCGAGTCTAATGAATTCTGAAAAATCATCCTTAGTGCATCCGCTATCTCTAGGGCCACCTCCTTCAGTACCCTAGGATGCATGTTATCAGGCCCTGGGGATTTGTCCACCTTCAATCCCTTTAGCTTCCTTAACACCATATCCTTAGAGATATTGATTTGCGTCAGTTCCTCCTTTGCCAATGTCCCTATTTTTCCCGATATCCCAGGGAGGTTTTTTGTGTCTTCCTTCGTAAAGACTGACCCAAAGTATGCATTTAGTTGATCTGCCATTTCCTTATTTCCCATTATATATTCCCCCGTATCTGACTGCAATGGACCAACTTTGGTTTTCACCAGTCTTTTCCTTTTGATATACTTATAAAAGCTTTTGGAGTTAGTTTTTATATTTTCCGCCAGCTTGTTTTCGTAAGCTATTTTGCCCCTCTTGATTATGCCCTTTGCCCTCCTTTGCTCTATCTTAAACTGTTCCCAATCTTCCGCTCTGGCGCTTTTTTTGGCTATTTTATACGCCCTATCTTTGGATTTTATGCTGTCTCTAATTTCCCCTGTTATCCACGGTTGAGTCACCTTTTTAGATTTCCTTTTATGCCAGATTGGTATAAACAATTTTTGCAATTTTGTCATTCTATCTTTAAATGTTTGCCATTGTTTATCTACCTCCAGTCCTCCCAGGAACGTTGTCCAATCAGACCTACTCAGTTCCCGTCTCATGGCATCATAATTCCCCTTGTTTAAATTCAGGACCTTAGTCTCTGAGTCAATTTCTTCGCTCTCCATTTCGAGTGAGAAATCGATCATGTTATGATCGCTCTGACCCAAGGGTCCCCGTACAACAAGATTACTGATTAGTCCCTTCTCATTGCACAGTACCCAGTCCAATATAGCCTGTTCCCGAGTTGGTTCCTCGACATATTGATCCAGATAACCATCCCTTAAACACTCAAGGAATTCCTCCTCCTCATTATTTTTACTGATTAGGCTAGTCCAATCTATATGTAAGTTAAAGTCACCTATGATGACAGCTGTGCTCTTATTGCACGCTTCTCTAATTTCCCTCGTGATGCCCTCCCTAACCTCTATTTTACTATTTGGAGGCCTATATACCACTCCTATTAATGTTTTTCGCCCCTCGCTATTTCTTAGCTCCACCCATATAGATTCTGTATTAACTGAGTTAATATCCTTCCTTTCAATTGCATTTATCCCCTTTTTTACTAGCAATGCTACCCCTCCTCCCTTTCTTTTTTGTCGATCCTTCCTAAATACTGAATACCCCTGTATGTTAAGCTCCCAGCCCTGCTCACCCTGCAACCATGTTTCCGTAATCCCAATTAGATCATAATTATTAACCTCTATTTCCACAGCTAATTCATCTACCTTGTTCCTGATGCTTCTCGCATTAAGGTATAAAACCCTCAGGCTTTTTTTATGCTCACATTTTTTATGAATTAGTTTGGCCCTTTGTTTTTTGTTCCTCACCCTTTTACCATTTATTTCTGTCTGCCTTTCACTTTCCTCTATTTCACTACATAGGTTTCTAGCCCCCTGCCATACTAGTTTAAATGCTCCCGAACTGCTTTATCAAAAATTACCCCGAGAACATCAGTTCCATCTCTGCACAGGTGTAGACCGTCCCTTTTGTATAGGTCACACCTACCACAAAACTGGTTCCAATGCCTCAAAAATTTAAAACCCTCCCTCTTACACCACTGCTCAAGCCACGTATTTAGCCTAACTATCCTGTTCTCTGTACTCTTACTAGCACGTGGCACTGGTAGTAATCCAGAGATTACTACCTTCGAGGTCCTACTTTTTAGCTTGGCTCCTAACTCCCTAAATTCTACTTGTAGGACCTCTTCCCTTTTTTTAGCTACGTCGTTGGTACCAACATGTATCACGACAACTGGCTGTTCCCCCTCCCCCTCCATACCTGGGCATATTTGTCTATACACACAGATCTGCGTTTATGTGTTCAATCATACATGTTTTTCTGAGCTTTGGCAACATAAGATGTATCTTGTCATGCCAATAAAGCAATTTGAATTGAATTGAATTGAATTGAGCGAGATAGCGACAGAGACAGAGAGAGAGAGAAAGACAGAGACAGAGAGAGATAGCGACAGAGAGAGAGAGAGATAGCGACAGAGAGAGAGAGAGAGAGAGACAGAGAGACTGACAGAGACAGAGAGACAGAGAGACAGAGAGGCAGAGAGACAGAGAGACAGAGAGAGAGACAGAGACAGAGAGAGACAGAGAGAGAGACCCTGTTCAACATATACATAAATGAATTAGCAGACATGCTGGAGCAAAGCGAGTCACCAGGTCTCCGTCTCCTAGATGGAGAAGTGAAATCCCTGTTCTATGCGGACGACCTGGTTCTGCTGTCTCCCACAGAACAGGGATTACAGCAACAACTAGACCTACTCGACAAATACTGCCAAAATTGGGCTCTAACAGTAAATCTAAAGAAAACCAACATCATGATTTTTCAAAAAAGGCCCAGATGTCAGGAAAACAAATACCAGTTTACCCTCAGTGATACCACTATAGGACACACTATGAGCTACACCTACCTTGCTCTAACTATTACAGCATCAGGGAGCTTCAGCATAGCAGTGAATGCACTAAAAGAAAAAGCCCGAAGAGCCCTATATGCAATAAAAAGAAAATTCTACAACATCCAAATCCCAATCAAAATCTGGCTCAAAATATTTGACAGCATAATCCTGCCCATTGCACTGTACGGTAGTGAAGTATGGGGCCCGCTAAATCACCAAAGCTACACTAAATGGGAAAAACATACAATAGAAGCCCTACATGCAGAATTCTGCCGAAGCATCCTTCGCACCCAAAGGAAAACGCCAACAAATGCATGCAGAGCCGAACTAGGCAGATACCCACTGATAATAAACATCCAAAAACGAGCACTAAACTTCCTAAATCACCTCAAATCTAGCTCCCCAGACACCCTTCATTTCAAAGCCTTTCAGACCCAAGAGCTAAACCCAGAAAAGAGTCCCCTGAGTCAGCTGCTACGGAAACTAAGTACTCAGCCGGACCCTGACCAGCCCCAGACCAACACAGCCGCCCAAACACCAATCCGAGTGAACCAAATCATTAAAAAATGCAAAGAAACCTACCTGGAACATTGGAACAAAATAACCGAAAGCCAAAGCAGATTAGAATGTTACCGGGCCCTAAAAAGAGAATATAAACTGGCAGACTACCTCACGACCATCAGAGACACAAAACAGAGACAGACCCTCACCAGGTACAGACTAAGCGACCACCAACTGGAAATTGAAAAAGGCAGATACAAGAAATCCTGGCAGCCTAGAGAGAATAGAATATGCGATCAATGTCTGGCTGGCGAGGTTGAAACAGAAATGCATTTCCTCCTAAAATGCGAAAAATTCAACACATCAAGAAACATATTATTCAACAAGCTAAGCCAAACAACCCCAGATTTCAAGGAATTGGATGATCTGTCAAAATTGAGATTAGTCCTAGGAGAAGGAAACAGACCATACCTTGGGGCCAAATATGTAACAACATGTCACAACCTGAGGACTGTTTAAAATTAAGACTGTTTAAAATTAATATTGAACGTACCAAATGAAGTACAAAGACTGTTTAAAATTAATATTGTTTAAAAGTAATATTGTATGTACCCAACAAATGTCAAATCGATTGACACCTACAGAATGTTGGAAAACTGTACCTTTTTGCTATGTAAGCTTTGGCAATATGGTTCTCTGTAAACTTTCATGCCAATAAAGCATTTTAATTGGAATTGGAATTGGAATTGACAGAGAGAGATAGCGACAGAGACAGAGAGAGAGACAGACAGACAGAGACAGAGAGACAGACAGAGACAGAGACAGACAGAGAGAGAGAGCGACAGAGACAGAGAGAGAGATAGCGACAGAGAGAGAGCACTAAACTTCCTAAATCACCTCAAATCTAGCTCCCCAGACACCCTTCATTTCAAAGCCTTTCAGACCCAAGAGCTAAACCCAGAAAAGAGTCCCCTGAGTCAGCTGCTACTGAAACTAAGTACTCAGCCGGACCCTGACCAGCCCCAGACCAACACAGCCGTCCAAACACCAATCCGAGTGAACCAAATCATTAAAAAATGCAAAGAAACCTACCTGGAACATTGGAACAAAATAACCGAAAGCCAAAGCAGATTAGAATGTTACCGGGCCCTAAAAAGAGAATATAAACTGGCAGACTACCTCACGACCATCAGAGACACAAAACAGAGACAGACCCTCACCAGGTACAGACTAAGCGACCACCAACTGGAAATTGAAAAAGGCAGATACAAGAAATCCTGGCAGCCTAGAGAGAATAGAATATGCGATCAATGTCTGGCTGGCGAGGTTGAAACAGAAATGCATTTCCTCCTAAAATGCGAAAAATTCAACACATCAAGAAACATATTATTCAACAAGCTAAGCCAAACAACCCCAGATTTCAAGGAATTGGATGATCTGTCAAAATTGAGATTAGTCCTAGGAGAAGGAGACAGACCATACCTTGGGGCTAAATATGTAACAACATGTCACAACCTGAGGACTGTTTAAAAGTAAGACTGTTTAAAATTAATATTGAACGTACCAAATGAAGTAGAAAGACTGTTTAAAATTAATATTGTTTAAAAGTAATATTGTATATACCCAACAAATGTCAAATCGATTGACACCTACAGAATGTTGGAAAACTGTACCTTTTTGCTATGTAAGCTTTGGCAATATGGTTCTCTGTAAACTTTCATGCCAATAAAGCATTTGAACTGAACTGAACTGAACTGAGAGAGAGAGAGAGACAGAGAAACAGACAGAGACAGAGAGACAGAGAGGCAGAGAGAGAGACAGAGACAGAGAGAGAGATAGCGAGAGACAGAACAGAGAAACAGAGAGAGAGACAGAGAGAGAGAGAGACAGTGAGCGACAGAGAGAGTGAGAGACAGAGAGAGTGAGAGACAGAGAGAGATAGCGACAGAGAGAGAGAGAGAGAGACAGACAGACAGAGACAGACAGACAGAGAGGCAGAGAGGCAGAGACAGAGACAGAGACAGAGACAGAGAGAGAGAGAGAGATAGCGAGAGATAGAGACAGAGAGACAGAGACAGAGAGACAGAGAGCGAGGGACAGAGAGAGAGAGAGAGAGCGAGACAGACAGAGAGAGAGACAGAGACAGAGACTACGAAAAATGGTTTGACCCAGATTGCCATAACATGAGGAAAAAACTCAGAAAAATATCAAACCAAAAACACAGACAACCAGAAATCGAGGAATTACGCCTTACTTGTTGTCAGGCACTAACACAATACAAAAACACGCTCAGAACCAAGAAAGAACAGTACATTAAGAGTAAACTCAACTCCATTGAGGAATCTATTGATTCTAATTGTTTCTGGGACAACTGGAATACATTACACAAAAAGCAACACGACGAATTGCCCATTCAAAACGGAGACACATGGGAAAGCCATTTTGAAAAATTATACCAGAAAAACACACTAAGCCCAGAGCAAGATCAAATATGTAAAGAATTGGAAAATCTCGAACTGGTCATAAAAGATAACCAAAACCCGTTAGACTCCCCAATAACTGAAAAAGAGCTATTTGAAAAATTCAAGGACTTGCGAACAAGAAAAGCTTGCGGTGCAGATGGCATCCTAAACAAGATGATTAAACACACATCCTAAAACTCTTCAACTTGGTTCTGAGTGTCGGTTACTTCCCTGATATCTGGAACAAAGGACTCATAATGCCCATATACAAAAGTGGAGACAAAGTTGACCCAAATAACTATCGAGGCATCTGTGTAACCTGGGGAAGGTATTCTGTAGTATCATAAACCAAAGACTTATAAACGTCCTTGAGGAGCACAATGTCTTGAGTAAAAGCCAAATTGGATTCTTACCAAATTATAGAACATCGGATCATATTTTCAACCTACACACCCTAATTGACAAACATGTTCACCAAAACAAAAGCAAAATTTTTGCCTGCTTTATAGATTTCCAGAAGGCTTTCGATTCTATTTGGCACGACGGTCTATTCTTAAAACTTATTGAAAGTGGTGTAGGGGGAAAAACATATGATGTAATTAAATCAATGTATACAAACAATAAATGTGCAGTTAAAACTGGAGACAAACAAACAAACAAAATATTTCTCACAGGAGCGTGGCGTGGCACAGGGCTCGCCCATCTCACCGACACTCTTTAATATTTACATAAATGAATTGGCAAAACTACTTGAACAATCTACAGCACCTGGCCTTGCCCTATATGACTCCAAGGTTAAATTCCTCCTCTATGCAGATGACCTGGTTCTGCTCTCACCAACTGAGGAGGGTCTACAGCAGAACCTGGATCTGCTAGAGTCGTTCTGTCAGACCTGGGCCCTGACAATAAACCCCCAAAAAACGAAAGTTCTTGTGTTCCAGCAAAGATCCAGACATCAGGGACCCAGAATAAACTTCACACGAGGAGCAACTAAAATTGAACAAATTACAAATTACACATACTTAGGCTTGAAAATCAGTTCTATGGGAAATTTTCATTTGGCTGTGAATGAACTGAAAGAGAAAGCAAAAAGGGCTTTCTATGCCATTAAAAAGTCAATCCAAATAGAAATTCCAATTGGCATTTGGCTCAAAATTTTTAAATCAGTAATTGAACCAATTGCCTCTATGGCAGTGAGGTGTGGGGTCCGCTAACACAACAAGAATTTGCAAAATGGGACAAACACCCAATTGAGATTCTACATACAGAATTCTGTAAAAGTATCCTCCGGACTCAGAGGAAAACCGCAAACAATGCATGCAGGGCAGAACTAGGCCAATATTCACTATTAATTAATATCCAAAAAAGAGCCATCAAATTTTGGAAACACCTAAAAATGAGCAATCCCCACTGCTATCATTACGAAGCCCTGAAATGCCAAGAGATGATCATAGAGAAGAGTCCCCTCAGTCAACTGGTCCTGGGACTCAGTGAAGTAACTACTAACACTACTAATAATGATCAGCCCCAGGACAGTGACATCCTAGCACAGAGAATTCGACCCAACACAATTGTCACTGAAAAAAGGAAAAATATTTGACCTACTGGACAGAAATGACAAAAACCCAAAACAAACTCGATTGCTATTTGGCCCTAAACAGACAATACACCATGGCTGAATACCTGACCATGGTAAAAGATAGCAAACTGAGAAAAACCTTGTCAATGTACAGACTGAGTGAGCATAGCCTGGCCATTGAAAAAGGCAGACACAGGCAGACCTGGCTGCCCAGAGAGGACAGGATATGCTCTCACTGCAGTCAGGGAGTGGTGGAGACAGAGTTGCACTTCCTCACAACTTGTGGAAACTATCAGGACATAAGGGGGAATTTCTACCCAAAATTCATAAAAATATGCCCTGAATTCAAAAATTTGAATGACCACCAAAAACTCCCATATCTATTGGGGGAACAGAGAAAATGCGTAACTTTAGCGGCAAACTATGTTACAGCTTGCCATAAGGAGAGGGACAACCAATGACCATTAAATCTAAGAAAAATTATATGCATATTATATGTGTGTATATTTATGTATACATGGGTATATTTGTCTATACACTGTATGTCTAGATCTGCGTTTATGTGTTCAATCATACATGTTTATCTGTGCTTTGGCAACATAAGATGTATCTTGTCATCATGCCAATAAAGCAATTTGAATTGAATTGAAAATTGAGAGCAAGAGAGATAGCGAGAGAGAGAGAGACAGAGAGAGAGACAGAAACTGAGACAGAGAGAGACAGACAGAGAGAGAGAGACAGAGAGACAGACAGACAGACCGAGAGACAGAGAGAGAGACAGAGAGACAGACAAAAAGAGAGACAGAGAGAGAGAGAGAGACAGAGACAGAGAGACCGAGGGCATGAGCGATAGCAAGAGAGCGAGACAGACAGACGTACAGAGAGACAGAGAGAGAGTGAGACAGAGAGCGAGAGACAGAGAGACAGAGAGAGAGACAGAGAGAGAGACTAAAAGAGAGACATAGAGAGAGATGAGAGGGAGACAGAGAGAGAAAGAGAGAGAGACAGAGAGAGAAAAAGAGAGAGACAGAAAGAGACAGAGAGAGAGAGACAGAGAGAGAGAGAGACAGATACAGAGAGGGACCGAGAGAGCAAGAGAGAGAAAGAGAGACAGAGAGAGAAAAAGAGAGAGACAGAGACAGAGAGACAGAGTCAGAGACATAGAGGGACAGACAGAGAGACAGACCGAGACAGCAAGAGAGATAGCGAGAGAGAGAGAGAGAGAGAGGGACAGAAAGAGAGAGAGACAGAGAGAGAGAAAAAGAGAGAGACAGAGGGAGAGAGAGACACACACAGACAGAGAGGGAGAGACAGAGAGACAGAGAGAGAGCCAGAGTGAGAGACAGAGACAGAGAGACAAAGAGAGAGAGAGCCAGAGAGAGAGAGAGAGAGAGAGACAGAGGGAGAGAGAGACACACACAGACAGAGAGGGAGAGACAGAGAGACAGAGAGAGAGCCAGAGTGAGAGAGACAGAGAGAGAGACAGAGAGAGAGAGAGACAAAGAGAAATAACTATTACAGCATCAGGGAGCTTCAGCATAGCAGTGAATGCACTAAAAGAAAAAGCCCGAAGAGCCCTATATGCAATAAAAAGAAAATTCTACAACATCCAAATCCCAATCAAAATCTGGCTCAAAATATTTGACAGCATAATCCTGCCCATTGCACTGTACGGTAGTGAAGTATGGGGCCCGCTAAATCACCAAAGCTACACTAAATGGGAAAAACACACAATAGAAGCCCTACCTGCAGAATTCTGCCGAAGCATCCTTCGCACCCAAAGAAAAACGCCAACAAATGCATGCAGAGCCGAACTAGGCAGATACCCACTGATAATAAACATCCAAAAACGAGCACTAAACTTCCTAAATCACCTCAAATCTAGCTCCCCAGACACCCTTCATTTCAAAGCCTTTCAGACCCAAGAGCTAAACCCAGAAAAGAGTCCCCTGAGTCAGCTGCTACTGAAACTAAGTACTCAGCCGGACCCTGACCAGCCCCAGACCAACACAGCCGTCCAAACACCAATCCGAGTGAACCAAATCATTAAACAATGCAAAGAAACCTACCTGGAACATTGGAACAAAATAACCGAAAGCCAAAGCAGATTAGAATGTTACCGGGCCCTAAAAAGAGATTATAAACTGGCAGACTACCTCACGACCATCAGAGACACAAAACAGAGACAGACCCTCACCAGGTACAGACTAAGCGACCACCAACTGGAAATTGAAAAAGGCAGATACAAGAAATCCTGGCAGCCTAGAGAGAATAGAATATGCGATCAATGTCTGGCCGGCGAGGTTGAAACAGAAATGCATTTCCTCCTAAAATGCGAAAAATTCAACACATCAAGAAACATATTATTCAACAAGCTAAGCCAAACAACCCCAGATTTCAAGGAATTGGATGACCTGTCAAAATTGAGATTAGTCCTGGGAGAAGGAGACAGACCATACCTTGGGGCCAAATATGTAACAACATGTCACAACCTGAGGACTGTTTAAAAGTAAGACTGTTTAAAATTAATATTGTTAAAAGTAATATTGTATGTACCCAACAAATGTCAAATCGATTGACACCTACAGAATGTTGGAAAACTGTACCTTTTTGCTATGTAAGCTTTGGCAATATGGTTCTCTGTAAACGTTCATGCCAATAAAGCATTTGAATTGGAATTGGAATTGGAATTGGACAAAGAGAGAGCCAGAGAGAGAGAGAAGAGAGAGAGACACAGTGGGAGAGAGAGACACACACACAGACAGAGAGGGAGCGACAGAGAGAGAGAGAGACAGAGAGAGAGATGGTGACAGAGACAGAGAAAGAGACAGAGAGAGAGACAGAGAGAGAGACAGACAGAGAGACAGAGAGAGAGAGACAGAGAGGGAGAGAGAGAGAGAGACAGAGAGGGAGAGAGAGAGAGAGAGACAGAGACAGAGAGAGAGGGAGAGACAGACAGAGTGAAGACAGAGAGACAGAGAGAGAGACAGAGAGCGAGAGATGAAGAGTACAGACCCTGAATTCCTAAAAGCTATAAAAGACATTGATATAATTGTGTTAACAGAAACATGGTGCCAAAAGGACGTGCCCACCCACTGTCCTCCAATGTACCATGAAATCATTGTGCCCTCAGTAAAGAACACTAAGACACACAAGGGCAGAACCTCCGGGGGAATCTTGGTGTGGTATAAAGGAGAACTGGACAAACACATCTCACCGATAAAACAGGGAAAATCACATGTATGGCTAAAATTAGATAAAAATATAGGAATAACAAAAAAAGATGTCTACTTATGTGCGATCTACATACCTCCAATAGAATCGCCATATTTTGAAGAGGAGTTATTTGATACTCTCCACATGGAAATCAGCCATTTCCAGGCCAAAGGAAAGGTGCTATTATGTGGGGACCTAAATGCAAGGACCGGATGTGAACCTGACTTCATAGACCCACAGGGCAACAACCATGTGTTTGGCCAGGCCCCTTTATATGTCACACCAGCCATCGCAAATCGGAACAACCTTGACTGTGAAATAAATAAAAGCGGTAGGGAGGTAGTGCAACTCTGCCGAGCCTTAGGCCTGTACATAGTTAACGGTAGGTTCAGAGGGGACTCCTTAGGGAGACTCAAATATTCCTCAACTCTTGGGTCTAGTGTGGTGGATTATACAATCACTGACCTGGACCCCTGCGATATCAACGCATTCACTGTCAGGCAGCAATCCCCCCTCTCAGACCATAACCAAATAAATGTGTACCTTAAACTTTCTGCCCAAACTACAGACACAAAAAAGGAACCCAGTAAGCTCCATAAAATAAACCAGACATACAGATGGGCCCCAGACAGTGGAGATAAATTCATCACAGCACTAAATTCACCTGATCTCACAAGTAAAATATCAAAATTTAAAGAAAATCTATATGAGATCACCAGAGATGGTGTAAACATGGCCATAGAGGATATAAATATGATCTTTCATGAGGCAGCTGTAAAAGCCGACCTTGTGAAACAGAAGAGGAAACGTTACAAAAGACAAAATAAAAATGAGAAATGGTTTGACCACGAATGCAAAAATGCCAGAAAAGACCTGAGAAAAATATCAAACCAAAAGCATCGCCAACCAAACAATCCAGACCTACGTATTAGATACAATGAGACCCTCAAAAGATATAAACACACCATTAGGAACAAAACACAAAATTATACCCACAAAATACTCGAAGAAATTGAAAACTCCATTAATCCAAATCAATTCTGGGATATGTGGAATAACCTGAGTACAACACAATTGCAAGCATTACCAATCCAAGATGGCGACATCTGGAGAACACATTTTGAAAACCTCTACAAAGACATCCCAATAAACGAAACAAACCCAAGTCAACATCATGTCACAGAAAAACTCCACACATTAGAAGCAACAATTAAAGACAACCAAAACCCTCTAGACTCCCCAATCACATGGAAAGAACTGGCCACAAAAACAAAATCTCTCCACCTAAAGAAAGCCTGTGGTCCAGACAACATCAAAAATGAAATGCTCAAGTTCAGCAATATGGAGATGCAGGGTGCTGTACTCAAGTTATTCAACATCATATTACGTTCAGGCTGTTTTCCCGATATCTGGTGCCAAGGACTCATCTCTCCCATATATAAAAGTGGAAACAAATCAGACCCAAATAACTACCGCGGCATCTGTGTCAACAGTTGTCTAGGGAAGTTATTCTGCAGTATTCTAAATAGTAGATTGCTGGATTTTCTTAACAAACATAATATCCTTAGAAAAAATCAAATAGGCTTTCTTCCAAAACACCGCACCACCGACCATATCTATACCCTTCACATTCTCATTGAAAAACATATACACCAAACAAAAAATGGGAAAATATTCGCTTGTTTCATTGACTTCAAGAAAGTCTTTGACTCTATCCGGCACGAAGGGCTCTATTATAAACTTCTTCAGTGTGGAATAGGGGGCAAAGTCTATGACCTTATTAAATCGATGTATCTGAAAAATAAATGCGGTGTCAAAATTGGAGACAAACGCACCGGTTTCTTCACCCAGAGAAGAGGCGTCCGGCAGGGCTGCAATTTGAGCCCGACCCTGTTCAACATATACATAAATGAATTAGCAGACATGCTGGAGCAAAGCGAGTCACCGGGTCTCTGTCTCCTGGATGGAGAAGTGAAATCCCTGTTCTATGCAGATGACCTGGTTCTGCTGTCTCCCACAGAACAGGGATTACAGCAACAATTAGACCTACTCGACAAATACTGCCAAAATTGGGCCCTGACAGTAAATCTAAAGAAAACCAACATCATGATTTTTCAAAAAAGGCCCAGGTGTCAGGGAAACAAATACCAGTTTACCCTCAGTGATACCATCATAGGACATACTATGAGCTACACTTACCTTGGTCTAACCATTACAGCATCAGGGAGCTTCAGCATAGCAGTGAATGCACTAAAAGAAAAAGCCCGAAGAGCCCTATATGCAATAAAAAGAAAATTCTACAACATCCAAATCCCAATCAAAATCTGGCTCAAAATATTTGACAGCATAATCCTGCCCATTGCGCTGTACGGTAGTGAAGTATGGGGCCCGCTCAATCACCATAGCTACACTAAATGGGAAAAACACACAATAGAAGCCCTACATGCAGAATTTTGCCGAAGCATTCTTCGCACCCAAAGGAAAACACCAACAAATGCATGCAGAGCCGAACTAGGCAGATACCCACTGATAATAAACATCCAAAAATGAGCACTAAACTTCCTAAATCACCTCAAATCTAGCTCCCCACACACCCTTCATTTTAAAGCCTTCCAGACCCAAGAGCTAAACCCAGAAAAGAGTCCCCTGAGTCAGCTGCTACTGAAACTAAGTACTCCTACTCAGCCGGACCCTGACCAGTCCCAGACCAACACTGCCGTCCAAACACCAATCCGAGTGAACCAAATCATTAAACAATGCAAAGAAGCCTACCTGGAACATTGGAACAAAATAACCAAAAGCCAAAGCAGATTAGAATGTTACCGGGCCCTAAAAAGAGAATATAAACTGGCAGACTATCTCTCGACCATCAGAGACACAAAACAGAGACAGACCCTCAGCAGGTACAGACTAAGCGACCACCAACTGGCAATTGAAAAAGGAAGATACAAGAAATCCTGGCAGCCTAGAGAGAATAGAATATGTGATCAATGTCTGGCCGGCGAGGTTGAGACAGAGATGCATTTCCTCCTAAAATGCGAAAAATTCAACACAACAAGAAACATATTATTTGACAAGCTCAGCCAAACAACCCCAGATTTCAAAGAATTGGATGACCTGTCAAAATTAAGATTAGTCCTGGGAGAAGGAGTCATAGAGTCATAGAGTCATAGAGTTTTACAGCACAGAAAGAGGCCCTTCGGCCCATCGTGTCTGCGCCGCCCATCCATCCCTGTCCAGTCTAATCCCATTTTCCAGCATTTGGTCCATAGCCTTGTATGCAATGGCATTTCAAGTGCTCATCCAAATGCTTCTTGAATGTTGTGAGGGTTCCTGCCTCTACCACCCTTTTAGGCATTGAGTTCCACATTCCAACCACCCTCTGGGTGAAAAAGTTCCTCCTCAAATCCCCTCTAAATCTCCTGCCCCTTACCCTGAATCTATGCCCCCTTGTTATTGACCCCCCTACTAAGGGGAAAAGTTCCTCTTTGTCTACCCTATCTATGGCCCTCATCATTTTGTACACCTCAATCAGGTCCCCCCTCAGCCTTCTTTGCTCCAAGGAAAACAACCCCAGCCTGTTTAGTCTTTCTTCATAGCTGAGGCGCTCCATCCCAGGTAACATCCTGGTGAATCTTCTCTGCACCCTCTCCAAAGCAATCACATCCTTCCTATAGTGAGGTGACCAGAACTGCACACAGTACTCCAGCTGTGGCCTCACCAGCGTTTTGTACAGCTCCATCATAACCTCCCTGCTCTTATATTCTATGCCTCGGCTAATGAAGGCAAGTATCCCATATGCCTTTTTAACCACCTTATCTACCTGTTCCGCTGCCTTCAGGGATCTATGTACATGTACACCAAGGTCCCTCTGACCCTCTGTACTTCCTAGGGTCCTACCACTCATTGTGTATTCCCTTGCCTTGTTTGTCCGTCCAAAATGCATCACCTCGCACTTTTCAGGGTTAAATTCCATTTGCCACTTTTCCGCCCATCTGACCAACCCGTTTATATCGTCCTGTAGCCTGAGGCTTTCCTCCTCGCAATTTACCACCCCACCAATTTTCGTGTCATCTGCGAACTTACTGATCATACCTTTTACATTCTCATCCAAATCATTTATGTAGATCACAAACAACAAGGGACCCAGCACCGATCCCTGAGGTACCCCACTGGACACAGGCTTCCAGTCACAAAAGCAACCTTCGACCATCACCCTCTGCCTCCTGCCACTCAGCCAGTTTAGGATCCAACGCGCCAAGGCACCCTGGATCCCATGGGCTCTTACCTTCTTGACCAGTCTCCTATGCGGGACTTTGTCAAAAGCTTTACTGAAGTCCATGTAAACCACATCCACAGCATTTCCCTCATCCACCCCCGTAGTCACCCCCTCGAAAAATTCAATCAGATTTGTCAGACATGATTTACCCTTGACAAAGCCATGCTGACTATCCCCGATTAATCCTTGCCTCTCCAGGTGGAGACTAATTTTGTCCCTCAGAATTTTTTCCAATAATTTCCCTACCACAGATGTTAGGCTCACTGGCCTGTAATTCCCTGGTTTATCCCTGCTACCCTTCTTGTATAATGGTACTACATTAGCTGTTCTCCAGTCCTCTGGTACATCCCCTGTGGCCAGAGAGGTTCTGAAAATTTGTGTCAGAGCCCCTGCAATCTCCTCCTTTGCCTCCCACAGCAGCCTGGGATACATCTCGTCCGGGCCTGGGGATTTATCCACTTTTTGGCCTGCTAAAACCGCTTGCACCTCCTCCCTCTCGATGCTAATATGTTCAAGTATGTCACAGTCCCCTTGCCCGATTTCTATGTCCGCATCGTCTTTCTCCATAGTGAACACAGATGCAAAAAATTCATTTAAAACCCCGCCTACATCATCTGGCTCTACACACAGATTGCCACTTTGGTCCCTAATGGGCCCTACCCTTTCCCTGGTTATCCTCTTGCCCTTAATATACTTATAAAACATCTTAGGATTTTCCTTTATTTTGCTCGCCAGTGTTATTTCATGGCCCCTCCTCGCCCTCCTAATTTCTTTTTTAAGTATGCCCCTGCACTTTTTATACTCCTCTAGGGCTTCTTCCGTCTTTAGTCTTTTGTAACTGCCAAAAGCCCCCCTTTTATTTCTAATGCATTTTTGTATATCCCTTGTCATCCAAGGTTCCCTTTGCTTGTTGGTCCCACCCTTGACCTTTACAGGAACATGTTGGCGTTGTACTCTCTCTATTTCCCTTCTGAAAGTCTCCCACTGTTTTGATGTGGATTTTCCTATAAGTAGCTGCTCCCAGTCCACTTTGGCCAGATCCTGCCTTATCATATTAAAATCGGCCTTCCCCCAATTTAGAACCCTTATTTCCGGGCCGTCTTTGTCTTTTTCCATGACCACCTTAAACCTCACCGAATTATGGTCACTGTCGCCAAAATGCTCTCCTACTGATACTTCCACCACTTGCCCGGCTACATTCCCCAGAATTAGGTCCAGTACCGCCCCCTCTCTTGTAGGACTTTCTACATGTTGGCTCAAAAAGCTCTCCTGGATGCACTTTAAGAATTCTGCACCCTCTAAGCCTTTCACACTCTGACTATCCCAATTTATATTGGGGAAGTTGAAATCCCCCACTATTATTACCCTATTATTTTCACACTTCTCTGTGAAAGAGAGACAGACCATACCTTGGTGCCAAATATGTAACAACATGTCACAACCTGAGGACTGTTTAAAATTAATACTGAATGTACCCAACGATGTTCAACGACTGTTTAAATTAATATTGTTTAAATTAATATTGTATGTACCCAACGAAGGTCAAAATTGTTTGACACCTACAGAATGTTGGAAAACTGTACTTTTTGTTATGTAAGCTTTGGCAATATGGTTCCCTGTAAACTTTCATGCCAATAAAGCATTTGAATTGAATTGAATTGAATTGAGAGACAGTGAGAGAGAGAGAGAGACAGAGAGATACAGAGAGTCAGAGAGAGATAGCGACAGAGACAGAGAGAGAGACAGAGAGACAGAGACAGAGAGAGAGATAGCGAGAGACAGAGACAGAGAGCGAGGGACAGAGAGAGAGAGAGACAGAGAGAGAGACAGAGAGAGAGAGACAGAGATTAATTAGCAATCTTGTTGTACGAGGCCCCTTGGGTCAGAGCGATCATAATATGATCGAATTCTTCATTAAGATGGAGAATGAAGTAGTCGACTCAGAAACCAGGGTCCTCAATTTAAATAAATGAAACTACGATGGTCTGAGGAGCGAGTTGGGTAGGATTGATTGGGGAATGGCACTCAAAGGGTTGACGGTGGATAGGCAATGGCAAACATTCAAAGACCGAATGGATGAACTACAGAAGTTGTTCATTCCAGTTTGGCATAAAAATAAAACAAAAAAGGTGACTCAACCGTGGCTAACAAGGGAAATTAGGGATAGCATAAGATCCAAGGAGAAGACATACAAATTGGCCAGAAAAAGCAATAATCCTGAGGATTGGGAGCAGTTTAGGATTCAACAAAGGAGGACAAAGGGATTAATTAAGAAAGGGAAAATAGAGTATGAGAGTAAGCTAGCTGGGAACATAAAAACTGACTGTAAAAGCTTTTATAGATATGTAAAGAGAAAAAGATTGGTGAAGTCAAGCGTAGGTCCCTTGCAGTCAGAATCGGGGGAATTTATAATGGGGAGCAAAGAAATGGCAGACCAACTAAATACATATTTTGGTTCTGTCTTCACAGTGGACACAAATAACCTCCCAGAAATACCGCGGAACATAGGGTCTGATGAAAGGGTGGAACTGAAAGAAATCAGTATTTGTAGGGAAATGGTGTTAGGAAAATTGATGGGACTGAAGGCCGATGAATCCCCAGGGCCTGATAATCTACATCCCAGGGTACTTAAGGAAGTGGCCCTAGAAATAGTAGATGCATTGCTGGTCATCTTCCAGAACTCAATAGACTCTGGAACAGTACCCACGGATTGGAGGGTAGCTAATGTTACCCCACTATTCAAAAAAGGTGGTAGAGAAAAAGTGAGGAATTATAGACCGGTAAACCTGACATCGGTAGTGGGGAAAATGCTAGAGTCCATTATAAAAGATGTAATAGCAGAGCACTTGGAAAGCAGTGACAGGATCGGGCAAAGTCAACATGGATTTACAAAAGGTAAATCATGCTTGACTAATCTACTGGAACTTTTTGAGGATGTAACTGGTAAAATAGATAAGGGAGAACCAGTGGATGTGGTGTATTTGGACTTTCAGAAGGCTTTCGATAAGGTCCCGCATAAGATGTTAGCGTGCAAAATTAAGGCAAAGTATTGACTTGGATAGAGAACTGGTTGGCGGACAGAAAGCAAAGAGTTGGAATAAATGGGTCGTTTTCCGAGTGGCAGGCAGTGACTAGTGGGATACCGCAAGGATCGGTCCTAGGACCCCAGCTGTTCACAATATATATTAATGATCTGGACGAGGGAATTGGATGTAATATCTCCAAATTCGCAGACGACACAAAGCTGGGTGGGAGGGTATGCTGTAAGGAGGATGTCATGAAACTCCAGTACGATTTGGACAGGTTGGGTGATTGGGCAGAAACATGGCAAATTCACTATAATGTGGATAAATGTGAGGTTATCCACTTTGGTGGCAAAAACAGGAAGGCAGATTATTATTTGAATGGCAAAAGATTGGGAGAAGGGGAAGTGCAAAGAGACCTGGGTGTTCTTGTGCACCAGTCGCTGAAGGTAAGCATGCAGGTGCAGCAGACGGTTAAGAAGGCAAATGGTATGTTGGCCTCCGTAGCAAGAGGGTTCGAGTACAAGAACAAGGATGTCTTGCTGCAGTTGTACAGGGCCTTGGTGAGACCGCACCTTGAGTATTGTGTGCAGTTTTGGTCACCTTACCTGAGGAAGGACGTTCTTGCCATGGAGGGAGTGCAGCGAAGATTCACCAGGCTGATACCTGGGATGGCAGGAATGACGTACAAGGAGAGATTGTGTCAATTGGGCTTATACTCACTGGAGTTTAGAAGATTGAGAGGGGATCTCATCGAAACCTATAAAATTCTGTCAGGTCTGGACAGACTAGATGCACAAAGGATGTTTCTGATGGCCGGGGAGTCCAGAACCAGGGCTCATAGTCTAAGGATAAGGGGTAAGCCATTTAGGACTGAAATGAGAAGGAATTTCTTCGCCCAGAGAATGGTGAACCTGTGGAATTCTCTGCCACAGAGGGCGGTGGAGGCCAGTTCATTAAGTATATTCAAGAAAGAGTTGGATATATTTCTTGAGGCTAAAGGGATCAAGGGATATGGGGAGAAGGCAGGGACAGGGTACTGAATTTGAATGATCAGCCATGATCTCATTGAATGGCGGAGCAGGCTCGAAGGGCCGAATGGCCTACTCCTACTCCTATCTTCTATGTTTCTATGTTTCTATGAGATAGCGAGAGAGAGAGAGACAGACAGAGAGACAGAAAGCGAGACAGAGAGAGACAGAGCGAGAGAGACAGAGAGATAGAGAGAGACAGAGACAGAGAGAGACAGAGAGAGATAGACAGAGAGGGACAGACAGACAGACAGAGAGAGAGACAGAGGGAGAGACAGAGAGAGAGACAGAGAGAGAGAGAGAGACAGAGAGAGAGAGAGAGACAGAGAGACAGAGAGAGACCGAGAGAGCATGAGATAGCAAGACAGACAGACGTACAGAGAGACAGAGAGAGAGAGACAGAGAGAGAGAGAGAGAGAGAGAGAGAAAGAGAAAAAGAGAGAGACAGAGAGAGAGAGACAGAGAGAGGGAGAAAGAGAGAGAGAAAGAGAAAGACAGGGAGAGACAGAGATAGCCAGAGAGAGACAGTGTGTGATGAAATAACTCTGTGTTCTGGCATTTGTATTGTTGTTGTTGTTGTACTTGTTAATGTCTGGAATGTTCCACCGTTGTAACCACTAATGCTCCTCCCTAGCCCCGCCCCTCTTCTGGAATGTTCTACCAAGGGCTGGGTCGGTGATGACTGTGTTAACTTGATGCCATGTTCTTACTTAATAAAAGCCTTTAATTTTATGCTGTAACCTCATGGATTCAGGCAGTTATTTGGCACATCAATTTTATTAAGTAACAACTTTTGGAAGATGGATCGATTTTTGAAACCAGAGCGTCTGGATATCGATCCCCATTCGGCAGATGCGTCGAAGAAATTTACGCATTGGCTTCGATGTTTTGGACACTTCATCGCATCGATCGATCCGACGGTTAACAAGTTGGGTCTTCTAACCAACTTGGTAAGTCATCAAACTTACTCGATAATTGAAGATATTACTACATATGAAGAGGCCCTCGCAGCCCTTAAGGCCCAGTACCTTAAGTCGGTTAATGAAGTATACGCCAGGTATCTTTTGTCTACTCGCAGGCAATTATCCGAGGAATCTCTGGACGATTTCCTGCAGGACCTTAAGGCTTTGGCTAAGGATTGCAACTACAAGGCTGTCTCTGCCATAGTGTATCAGGAAGAAGCCATCCGCGATTCTTTCATATCTGGCCTCCGATCTAATTATATTAGACAGAGGCTCCTCGAGAACGACTCGTTAGTTTTAAAAACGGTCGTCGCTACTGCTCGATCGTTAGATGTAGCCCAGAAGAATTTAGAAGTGTATGCATCAGCCCATGCGTCTCTCTCAGCCTCGTGTGTTCCGAGCATGGAGGCATCCATAACACCAATGGAGCCTCCACTTAATCCTATTGTTGCGGCTGTACCCCATGGGTCTAAGTGTTATTTTTGTGGCCAATCTAAACACCCCAGGCAAAGATGCCCAGCCAGAGAGGCTACCTGTTTTAAATGTAAGAAACGGGGACATTTTAGTAAAGTGTGTAAGGGTAATCCTGTACCCGATGTCTTCTCTGCTGCCGCCTATCGTTTTACGCTAGCCTCGGCTACGGTTGACCAGACCATACCGTGTTCCTTGTCGAAATCTATGATGGACATCAAGATTAATGGTCGTCCTACTGGGTGTTTGATAGACTGTGGCAGTACTGAAAGTTTTATACACCCCAACCTTGTTAACTCCTGTTCATTGAAGGTGTATCCTACTCGAAGTGAAATTGTGATGGCGTCCAAGTCCCTTACTTCGGAGGTAACTGGATATTGTAAAGTCACATTGACCATTAAGGATACGGAGTATAAGGACTTTAAACTCCTCATATTACCTCAGTTGTGTGTGAACTTAATTTTAGGCTTGGACTTCCAGTGTCATCATGAGAGCATTACCCTTAAGTATGGTGGATCTCAGCCTCCACTCACAGTCTGCGGCCTTTCTACTTTAAAAGTAAGTCTGCCTTCTTTGTTCGTGAACCTTGCTCCTAATTGTAGACCTATAGTGACTAAGAGTCGATGGTATAGTTCAGAAGATAAAACATTTATAAAAGAGGAAGTGGAAAGGCTTCAACAGGAGGGAATCATCGAACACAGTAATAGCCCGTGGCGTGCCCAGGTGGTGGTGGTTAAAACTAATGAAAAGAAAAGACTTGTGGTCGATTATAGCCAGACTATAAACTTGTATACCCAATTAGATGCCTATCCTTTTGTTAAGTCTGTGTGTTATATTGCGAATTACTACACAGACCACAAGAGTAAACTTTAACAGGACTTTACTGGTTGAAGGTCAGGGCGGATCTGCCCAATAAATCCTTACACAGCACTTATATACCGGTGTGGTCACCACCGGTATTACAGTATACAGTAGCCAAGATAAAGTAGTGCAACCCTTAAAATAGCTCTCTTAAAGGTGGAACGTTACATACACTACAATCCTCCCTTTTTAGGTTAACAGTGTATATTCCCATTAAACATAACATCATAACATATATACACAACTTCATGTAAAAACAGTTCACAGATTCAGTCTCTCTGGAGGCTTCCTGACTCGGTCCGGATAACGCCTCGGTGGTGTAGTAGTTTTCGGTGGTGTAGTAGGTTCTTCTGGCAAGGTTGATTCGGCTTGAAGGCCAGTGTCAGGTTCATCTGATTCCAGTATTACCGGATCGGAGGTAGATGCTATGGGTATCTCTGCTTCAACATTAGGCGTATAGAGTTGTGGAGTAGGCTGGCACTTTTCGGATGACTCTATGATCTGGTCAACATGGCGCCTTATTATGCTTTCCCCAATGTCCACGGTATACATCAGCGGTCCTAGTCGTTTGCAAATGGTTCCAGGCTGCCATTTCTCGGTACGGTAGTCCCGGGCCAAAACTTGTTGACCTATCTGGAAGGTTCTAGTTGGCCTTTCATTCATGCCTTGAAATTGCCGGTTCTCTACGTCCCTTCTGATGTTTGGCTTGATCAAATCCAGCCGGCATCTTAGTCTTCTATTGAAAAACATCATGGCGGGAGTTTGGTTTGTGACCGCATGTGTTGCATTCCTGTACGCCAACAAGAAGTTATCTACCTTATGTTGTAGATTTATGTCTTCATTACCCATGGCCTTTATGGCCTTCTTGAAGGTCTGGACAAACCTTTCAGCTAATCCATTGGTGGCGGGATGGTATGGGGCGGATGTGTAGTGCTTAACCCCATTGTTTTTTAAGAACTTCCTGAATTCTTCGGACACAAATTGCGGTCCATTATCAGAACAGATCTGTTCCAGCAGCCCATTCCTGGCAAACATGGTCCTTAATACTGTGATGTTTTTTTCCGTGGTGGTGGAGGACATCTTTATTACCTCCGGCCACTTGGAGTGTGCATCCACCGCGATTAAGAACATTGAGTCCATAAATGGACCAGCAAAGTCGATATGTACCCTCTGCCATGGAGATGAGGGCCACTCCCATGGATGCAGTGGAGCTTGTGGTGGGGCGTTTTGGACCTTCTGGCATCCTAGACAGCTCGTGGTCATTTCTTCGATGTCTCCATCGATACCTGGCCACCACACAAACGCTCTGGCTAGGTTCTTCATTTTCACTCCACCCAGATGCCCCTCGTGAAGCTCCTTTAGCACTTTATGCTGGAGTTTGGGTGGAATCACCACTCTGGATCCACACATCAAAGTTCCTCGGCACACTGACAGCTGTTCTCTTCTTTGCGAAAATGCTGGCAGCATTGGTTCGCCATGTGCTGGCCATCCCTTCACCGTTAAATCGTAGATTCGTGAGAGAGTCGGGTCATTTCTTGTTTCCTTTTCGATCGTAGCATTTGTTACTGGTAGACATTCCACTATGGTTGAGTGGAACATCTCCACTGGGTCCACTGTAGGCGCCTCTTCTACCGTTGGCAACGGTAGGCGCGATAACCCGTCAGCATTCCCATGCTGTTTTGACCCTTTGTATTCGATGTCATATTGGTGTGCCCCTAGGAAAATGGACCACCTCTGTAGCCTTTGCGCTGTCATGGTGGAAACGGCCTTGTTAGGGTTGAATATGGACACCAACGGCTGGTGGTCTGTCAGTAATGTAAACCTCTTGCCCTGCAGGTAATGATTGAATTTCTTTACTCCCCACACAAGGCTGAGAGCCTCCCTATCTATCTGAGCATAGTTGCGCTCAGCGGAGGTCAATGATCTGGATGCAAATGCGACTGGCCTTTCCGAGCCATTTGGCAACTTGTGTGAGAGTACTGCTCCAATACCATAAGGGGAAGCATCACAAGCTAGACGAAGAGGTAGCGTTGGGTTGAAGTGAGCCAACACTTCCTCTGAGGTGATCAATGCCTTGCTTTTGCGAAAGGCCTTCTTACAGTCCTCGCTCCACTTCCATGGTACTTCTTTCCGCAACAGAGCATTCAGCGGGTGCAGCACCGTGGATAGATTTGGCAGAAGCTTATGGTAATAGTTAATCAACCCTTGGAACGACCTCAACTGGGATACATTTTCCGGAGCGGGGGCCTTCACAACAGCTTCGATCTTGTCAGGTGACTTGTGCAGCCCCTCCTGGTCAATGACATGACCACAGTACGAGATCCGTTTCTGAAAGAACTCACATTTCTGGCGATTAACTCGAAGGCCATATACCTTCAACCTGGTGAGCACCAGTTCCAAATTTGCGAGGTGTTCCTCCTCGTCCTCTCCTGTAATTAGGATATCGTCCAAGTAACACTGAGTGCTTGGAATTCCCTGTAAGACCTGCTCCATGGCCCTCTGCCAAATCGCTGGAGCCAAAGCCACTCCAAAAACCAGTCTATTATATCGATACAAGCCTCTGTGCGTGTTGATTGTGAGATACTGGTGCGACTCTTCCTCAACTTCCATCTGTAAGTACGCTTGCGCCAGGTCTATCTTGGTGAAGTGTTTCCCGCCAGACAATGAAGCAAAGATATCCTCAATCCGCGGAAGTGGATATTGCACCGTGTGAAGCACCGGATTAACTGTGATCTTGAAGTCTCCACAGATGCGGACCTTCCCCGGTTCCCCTGGCTTGTTACTTGATGAATGCTTCATGACGGGAACAATGGGCGTGGCCCACTCACTCCAGTCCACCTTAGGCAGTACCCCTGAACGTTCAAGCTCTTCCAGTTCAGCCTCCACAGCAGGTCGTATCGCATAAGGTACCGGTCTGGCTTTGAAAAATTTTGGGTTTGCATGTTCCGCAATCTTGATTTTTGCCTTAATTCCTCTCAGTGTTCCCAGTCCCTGTTGGAATACCTCTTTAGCCTCATCCAATATTCTGGACAATCGTTCAGGTTTGACATCTTTCTTTCCGGGATCTACCGTTACTGTGTTTAGGGAGTGCCAGTCCATATTTATTTTCCTGATCCACTCCCATCCCAGAAGTGGTGGACCTCCCTCAGGTAGTACATATAAGTCCATTCCTTGGTGTTCTTTGCCCTTGTGTAACACCTTGACTTTTATCTTTCCGATGGGGTATACTTTTTGCCCCGTGTATGTCTGCAATACTATCTTCGTATCCCGTAGGGGAATATGTTTGAATAACTTTTTGTAATCTTGCTTATTCATGACCGTCAATGCCGATCCGGTGTCCAATTCCATCTTCACTTGGACTTTTGCAATCTGCAGTGTGACCCAGATAGTTTGTCGGTCAGTTTCCTTACTCACATTGTGAATTCTCAGACTACCCAGTTCCTTGCTGTTGGAGTCTGAATCCGAATTCTGTTCATCCGAACTCTTCACAGCCACCTTATGTACCTTTCTGTACTTTTTCTGCGGTGACTTTTTGTTGCTGGTCTTCTTTCCCGACCGGCATACTTTAGCTATGTGACCAAGCTTGCCACATTTTCTACATTCCTGGCTTTTAAACCAGCATTGGTTCTGATCGTGCTTTGTCTTCCCACAACGATAACATTTCGTTGTACCCGAAGCCATTTGATCTACGCTGAGTACCGCTGCCTTCAGCTGCATTTCCGCAGTGCCTCTCGCTGCAGCTTCGTGCGATGCTGCAATAGTGACAGCCTTATCAAGTGTAAGATCATTCTCTTCGAGCAGTCGCTTTTGTGTTCCTTCCTTCGACAACCCACACACGAACTTGTCTCTCAGTGCCTCTGTCAGATTTTCCCCAAACTGACAGTATTTTGCTAGCCTACGCAGTTCAACCAAGTACTCCGCGTTGCTTTCCTCTTTCAGTTGCGTTCTCACATAAAATTTAAATCGTTCCACTAACATCAGCGGTGTGGGGTTCAAATGATCCTTCAGGACAGCAACAATATTAGCGAAAGTCTGATCCGTCGGTTTAGCTGGTGATAGAAGATGCTTCAATAGCCCGTATGTCTTCGAACCCATTGAGTTTTGTAAGGTTAGTGCTTTATCATCACTTGATATGTTATTTGCCTTACAATATATCTCTATGCGTTCTACATACGTGGCCCAATCTTCCACCTCGGAATCGAAATCGTTGATGTTACCACGCTTAGGCATCTTCGCAATCTTTTTGAGACAACAACAAGATTTTTCTTTCACTTTCTTTTTTTTTTCAAAAAAAATGGCGGTTTCCCACGCTTGCCTTCTTCCCCGCCTCCGAAAATGGCGGTTTCCCGCGCTTGTCTTCTTCCCCGCCTCCGAAAATGGCGGTTTCCCGCGCTCGCACGGTCTCCCTCGCTCGCTCGGTCTCGTTCTCCCTCGCTCGCTCGGTCCATCTCTCCCGCTCGCTCGGGCTCTGGCTCTCCCGCTGGCTGTGACGGCGATTGCCGTATTGCTGCGTTCGCCCTCCCCAGCGGTTTTCAATCGCGCCTCCCAGCCCCTCTTGCAGTCCGGTCCTTTCCCCCCCCGGCTGCGGCTGAGTTCTCCGCGGTTTTCTTTTATTTGTTTTATTTCTCCCGCGCAAGCGGTTCTCGGTCGCTGCGCCTCGCGGCCTCGGTAGCTGCCCGGCCTTGTTTACCGGTCGCGGTCGAGCTTGCTCTCGACGCCGTTGCGTCTCCCAGCCCGCTTGTAGCCCGGTCTCTCACCCCGGCTGCGTTTGCCTGCACCGCGGCTTCCGTGCCTTATGCTGCCCCAGTCTCAGCGCCTCTGGCCCCGACTTCTGTCTGGCTCTTTTCCCCCCGGCCGTGGTCGAGTTCTCCGCCCTTATATCCTCCGTTTTTTTTTATTTTCTCCCCTACTCACAGTCAACGTGGCCGACTTGCTTCTCGTGGCTGATCGGCTCACTCACCACCGTGATAGAAGGGACGATCACTGCCTGTTGCTGATGGAAGGCTTCGTGTCAGAATTCTTCCTTCTTCCTTGCTCTGCAGACTCGAGTCTTCTCTCAGCAGAATGACGAGGGCGGGTGCCTCTTCTCGACGCCCGTTAACTGCCTTGGATGTATCTCTGCCGCAGGGTAAGATCAAACTCGTCGCCACTGTTAAGTCTGTGTGTTATATTGCGAATTACTACACAGACCACAAGAGTAAACTTTAACAGGACTTTACTGGTTGAAGGTCAGGGCGGATCTGCCCAATAAATCCTTACACAGCACTTATATACCGGTGTGGTCACCACCGGTATTACAGTATACAGTAGCCAAGATAAAGTAGTGCAACCCTTAAAATAGTTCTCTTAAAGGTGGAACGTTACATACACTACACCTTTGCCTCGTATTTCTGAGATGCTGAACCAGATAGCTCAGTACCGCGTGTTCTCCACCATTGATTTACAGTCTGCCTACCATCAACTCCCCATTAAAATAGAAGACCGACCTTATACGGCCTTCAAAGCTAATGGGCGCCTGTACCAATTCCTTAGGGTGCCCTTTGGAGTGACGAATGGGGTATCCGTCTTCCAACGGGAGATGGATCGTATGGTGGATGAATACGCGTTGGAAGCAACATTCCCGTACCTGGACAATGTTACTATCTGTGGGCGCGACCAACGGGAGCATGATCAAAATCTCGCGAAGTTCCTAGACACTGCAAAAAGGTTAAACCTGACCTACAACGAAAACAAGTGTACCTTCAATGTAGTGTATGTACTTTGCAGAAGGAACTATATTCTGCAGCCCCTGTACACTGCAGTACCAGTAGTGACCACCCCTGTATATAAGCCTGTGTAGTAACTTTTGCATAGTAGTTCCAGTTTGTCTCCACTCAGTAAAGACCTGTTATAACCAACTCCTGCAGTCCGTGTCTCAATTACACACGGACATAATACTGGCGACCAGCAGATCCGAACTTACCTACAGTCTGCACCACCTCATGGGGATCCATCCCTGAAGCGAAGTTGTCAGAGGTCGAGGCCAGAAGAAATAAATAAATAAATAAAACAAACAGAAGAAACGGGCGTCGACCGTGGGCAACCGCCTCTGATTCATCGGAGTTGAAGATCTGCAGGAGAGGCTGTCGAGAGCGGGGCTTGGTTATCCTGTCGATGGTGTTCCAGCTAATCGGGCTGGTGGCAGGTAGTACACTGATCCTTCCTGGGCTGCGGCGGGCTAGAGCTCGATTGGGTGGCTTTTCAACGGGGCCGAGCAGCGTTGTCGGGAAGAGGAGAGAGAGAGAGAGGGTGGAGCACACAGGGCGCAGCCGGTGCTATGAAGCTGGGCAGCGTACAGACCCGAGAAGAGGGAGGAAAGTGTCCCGCAAGGTTGCTCCGACGACGGGGAAATAAAAGAAATTAGAAGCGCAGAAAGCCGCGAGGAGCTGCAGTTTGCCACGGGAACCGCGGAGAGCGGCGTTAGCAGCAGCGCGGGGGGGAAGTGCGCGAAGACCATAGGGCGTCGCCATCAAGGCATAAAATGCCAGCAACAGCGCTAGCAGCAGTGGGGAAGACGGAAAGCGCGGGAGGCGCCATTTTGTTAAATCGGGGAAGAAGGCAAAGCGCGGGAGGCGCCATCTTAGATTTCCAAGATGCCGAAGACTGGCAATACCACTGCCTTCGTTAATGCAATAGAAGACTGGACCACGTATGTGGAAAGAGTCGAAGTATATTGCGAGGCAAACGAAGTAGCCGATGAGAAAAAGGCATCGGTACGACTAAACTTAATGGGCGCAAGAACGTACTGTGGTAAACCACTTTTGTCGTTCACTATCGTTACACTATAGTTATCACTGTTATATCGTTATCACTGTTCACACTGTTGTATCACTATACGAGGTCGCCTCTTGTCACGCTGTTATACCTGGGCTGAACACTGCTGACTCCACCCATGGCTCCACCTACCTGCCCAGGTATAAAGGTGGTCGACTGGCTGGTATTCCTCCTTGTTGGATCCGATCACCCACGAGGGTGGGCTCTGTTATTTAGCCAATAAAAACCTATAGTTACTTTCTTAACTCGTCGTTTTTCATTGGATGAATTGATAGGTATATCAATTTTATTGGCTAAATTTTAAAATGTCGACACTTGAGCAGTCAAACGACCAGCCAAACGACCAGCCAAGCGACCAGCCAGACGCCCAGCTACAACAGCCACAGCAGCCGGCCTGGCTGCGAGCCCTCAGACCACCGTACCTGGACCTAAACCCACAGGCAGCAAACTCAGCCCTCGACTTCGAACACTGGCTGAGCTGCTTCGAAGCCTACCTGGGAGAATCCGGCATGCCTCAGAAATCCATGCTAAGAGTTCTGAACGCCCAAGTGAGCCCTAAAGTATTCGCACTCATCCGGGACCTTAAAACATACGAGGACGCCATCAACCGGCTGAAAAGACAGTACCAAACCCCGGTAAATTCCATGTATGCCAGACACCTCCTAAGATCCCGCCCGCAACAGCCAGGAGAGCCCGTGGAGGAATTTTTACGGGTGCTACAAGCACTCGGCAGAGACTGTAACTTTAAAGCGGTAACGGCGGCAGAAAATACTGAAGACAATGTCCGCGATGCCTTCGTGAAAGGCCTGCGGTCCGACTACTCACGGCAAAGACTACTGGAAGCAAGGGACCTCGACCTGGACAAAGCTGCAGCCCTCGCTCTCTCTCTAGAGGTGGCCCATCGGGACCTCGAGGCATACTCAAGGTACTGTAACTCGCGACCCTGGGACTTGGGACCGACCCCGACCGCGATACCCCCCGCAGCAACCCCCCTGGGACCTACCTCAGCGTCGGTGTCCCGGACCCGATCGAGACCGCCACCCCCGGTACCGGCTCCGACATCGGACCCCCGCGATCGGGCCGCCGGCTGCTTCTTCTGCGGCCAGGCGAAACACCCGAGGTCACGCTGCCCAGCCAGGAACTCTACCTGCTCAAACTGCATGAAGAAAGGCCACTTCGCTAAGGCCTGCAGAGGTGGATCATCAGAGGCCAGCAGTGCCTCATGCGAGCTGTGGGGGCGGCCGTCTTCCCTCAAGGCAACAGAGGCCAGCATCCCCACATGTGAGTCATGGGGGCGGCCATCTTTGATACAGGCAACCGACACCAGCAGTGCCTCATGTGAGTTACGGGGGCAGGCATCTTCTCCGCCATTTTGTCCAACCTCGTGGGAGACGCCATTTTACCCACCACGCTCGACCGCCACCGTGCCTCTAGACCCGACTACCGCCTCACCCGCAGACTACAGCAACTCGCTCAGCTATACACTAGCCTCCGTCTCGCTGGACCAAACCCGCCCGCATCACCTGTCCAAGTCAATGATGGACATCAGAGTAAACGGCCACGCCACAACCTGCCTGTTCGACAGCGGAAGCACGGAGAGTTTCATCCACCCAGACACGGTGAGCCACTACTCCCTCCCTGTCCTGCCAACGCGCAACCGGATCTCGATGGTTAAGGGTACGGAGTATAAAAATTTTAAACTCCTCGTCCTCCCCCAGCTATGCACCGCCGTCCTACTAGGGCTAGACTTCCAATCCCACCTCCAAAGCGTCACGCTAGCATACGGCGGACCCCTCCCCCCACTCACAGTCGACAACCAACAAATTTTAAACCGCCCACCGCGTAACACCTGCGGCCTATCCACCCTCAAGGTCCCGCCACCTTCCCTGTTCGCTAACCTCACCCCCGACTGCAAACCCGTCGTGACCAAGAGCAGGCGGTACAGCGCCGGGGACAGAGCTTTCATTAGCTCTGAGGTGCAGCGTCTCCTGAAGGAGGGCATCATCGAAGGGAGCACCAGCCCCTGGCGTGCCCAGGTCGTGGTAGTTAAGACGGGCAATAAGAACCGCCTGGTCATCGACTACAGCCAGACCATAAACAGGTACACCCAGCTGGACGCATACCCCCTTCCCCGCATATCTGATATGGTCAATCAGATCGCACAATACCGAGTATTCTCTACCATCGACCTTAAGTCGGCCTACCACCAACTCCCTATCCGCCCTGAGGACCGCCAGTATACCGCCTTCGAGGCGAATGGCCACCTCTACCACTTCCTTAGGGTTCCCTTCGGCGTCACCAACGGGGTTTCGGTCTTCCAAAGGGAGATGGACCGGATGGTTGACCAGAACGGACTGCACGCCATGTTCCCCTACCTAGATAACGTCACCATCTGCGGCCGCGACCGGCAGGACCATGACGTTAATCTGGAGAGATTCCTCCGTATGGCCCAACGGCTGAACCTCACCTACAATAAGGAGAAATGTGTGTTTAACACCTCGCGCCTTGCCATCCTCGGCTGTGTAGTAGAGAACGGAGTCATCGGCCCCGACCCCGAAAGAATGCGTCCCCTCATGGAGCTACCCCTCCCCCACTGTCCAAAGGCTCTGAAGAGAACCCTGGGGCTCTTCGCCTACTATGCCCAATGGGTGCCCAATTATGCAGACAAAGCCAGACCCCTCATGAAGTCCACATCCTTCCCCCTTACGGAGGAAGCGTGCGCAGCCTTCTCCCTCATTAAGGGAGACATCGCCAAGGCCACAATGCACGCAGTGGACGAGTCCATCCCCTTCCAAGTGGAGAGCGATGCATCCGACTTCGCCCTAGCCGCTACCCTTAACCAGGAGGGGAGACCAGTGGCCTTCTTCTCAAGGACCCTACAGGGCCCTGAGATCCGACACTCGTCAGTCGAGAAGGAGGCCCAAGCGATTGTGGAGGCGGTATGATGCTGGAGGCATTACCTGGCAGGCAAACGATTTACCCTCCTCACCAACCAGCGTTCGGTCGCTTTTATGTTTAATAACAAGCTGAGGGGCAAAATCAAGAATGACAAGATATTGAGGTGGAGAATCGAACTATCCACCTATGATTATGATATCTTGTACCGGCCAGGTAAGCTGAACGATCCCCCTGATGCTCTGTCACGAATTACATGCGCCAGCGCGCAAAGTGATAGACTTCAGACCCTCCACAACGACCTCTGCCACCCCGGGGTCACCAGACTTTACCACTTCATTAAGGCCCGCAACCTGCCATACTCCATCGAGGAGGTCAGGACCATGACCAGGAACTGCCAGACCTGTGCCGAGTGCAAATCGCACTTCTTTAGGCCGGACAGAGCAAGCCTGATCAAGGCCACCCGCCCCTTCGAGCGCCTGAGCATCGACTTTAAGGGGCCCCTCCCGTCCTCTGACCGTAATGTGTACTTCCTCAACATCGTTGATGAGTACTCCCGTTTCCCCTTTGCCTTCCCCTGCCCAGACATGACCAGTACCACGGTCATTAAATGCCTGAACGACCTCTTCGCCTTGTTCGGGTTCCCAAACTATATACATAGTGACCGGGGCTCCTCCTTCATGAGCGAGGAACTCCATCAGTTCCTACTAGCGAGAGGTATTGCTGCAAGCAGGACCACCAGCTACAACCCCCGAGGGAACGGCCAGGTGGAAAGAGAGAACGCGACGGTATGGAAGGCCGTCCTCTTAGCCTTAAAGTCTAAGGGCCTCCCAACCTCCCGCTGGCAGGAAGTCCTCCCGGCAGCGCTGCATTCCATCCGGTCACTACTTTGCACTGCCATTAACGCCACCCCCCATGAACGAATGTTTGTTTTCCCCAGGAAGTCGACTACGGGAACCACACTACCAACCTGGCTGACCTCCCCGGGGCCCGTCCTGCTGCGAAAGCACGTGAGGGGCCATAAAACGGACCCCCTGGTCGAGAAGGTGAACCTCCTGCACGCCAACCCCCAGTACGCCTATGTGGCTTACCCAGACGGGCGGGAGGACACAGTCTCCTTACGGGACCTCGCACCCTCGGGCATTCCGGAGACACCACCTTTACCCCCCCCCACCCCCCCCCCCAATTCCAGCTCAGGTAGACGGCACGCCGGAACCCCACGAGCCTTCGCCGACCACGCAGACACCAGCATCAACACCGGAGAATGCAACACCGCCGCTGCGACGATCAGAAAGGCTTACGAGGCCTCCGGACAGACTGACTTACCAGAACTGGTAGTACACTTCACCCCGCCAGACTCAAATCTAAACAAGGGGTGAATGTGGTAAACCACTTTTGTCGTTCACTATCGTTACACTATAGTTATCACTGTTATATCGTTATCACTGTTCACACTGTTGTATCACTATACGAGGTCGCCTCTTGTCACGCTGTTATACCTGGGCTGAACACTGCTGACTCCGCCCATGGCTCCACCTACCTGCCCAGGTATAAAGGTGGTCGACTGGCTGGTATTCCTCCTTGTTGGATCCGATCACCCACGAGGGTGGGCTCTGTTATTTAGCCAATAAAAACCTATAGTTACTTTCTTAACTCGTCGCTTTTCATTGGATGAATTGATAGGTATATCACGTACGGCCTATTGCGGAACCTGATTACTCCAGCCAAACTGATGGCGAAGAGTTTTGACGAAATTGTTGATATCCTACAGGAACACCTAAATCCTACACCGCTGCTGATAGCAGAAAGATTTAAATTCTACAGGAGAAATCAGCATAAAGATGAGAGCAATGCTGATTACCTTACGGAACTACGCAAGCTATCAAAGCACTGCCAGTTCAGAGAGATCAGTGTGAGTGGATCACTGAGAGAGGGTCACTGTGAGAGAGATCACTGAGAGAGAGTCACTGAGAGAGATCAGTGTGAGTGGATCACTGAGAGAGTCACTGTGAGAGATCAGTGTGAGTGGATCACTGAGAGAGAGTCACTGTGAGAGATCAGTGTGAGTGGATCACTGAGAGAGAGTTGTTGTGTATGTACCTTTAAGGGAATAACTGGTCTCAGACTGCAGTACCGGCAGTGACCACCCCTGTATAAAAGGCCCGAGCAGGCTTCTGTAGTTTCAGTTTCCAGGTTGTCTCCATTCAGTAAAGACTTGTTATAATCAACTCCTGCAGTCCGTGTCTCAATTATACACGGACATAATACTGGCGACGAATAAGAAACGAACTTACCTGCAACTCGACAGCACCTCAGACGACGTTATTGAAGGTCAAAGCCAGAAGAAAGAAAAAAAAATAATCCAAAGAAACTCGAGAAACGGGCGTCGACCGTGGGCAATCGCCCTCCAAATCATCGAATTGAAAAGTGCAGGAGAGACTGTCGAGAGCCAGGCTTGGTTCTCCAGTCTGTGGTTTCCCAGCTAATCGGGCTGGTGGCAGGTAGTGCACTGATCCTTCCTGGGCTGCGGCGGGCTAGAGCTCGATCGGGTGGCTCTGCAACGGGGCCGGGCAGCGAGTCGGGAAGCAAAGAGAGAGAGAGAGGGTGGAGCACACAGGGCGTGGCCGGTGCTTCGCAGCCGGGCAGCGTTCGGACCTAAGAAGAGGGAGGGAAGTGTCCCAGAGTGTCCGCTCCACGACGGGAATGGTTCTTCAATTAACGGAGCAAATATTGAAGCGCGATAGAAAAATAAAAATACAGCGGAGAGCGGCGTTGGCAGCGGCGGGAAAGCGCGGGAGGCGCCATCTTAACTCGGCGGGGAAGAAGGTAAAGCACGGGAGGCGCCATTTTGATCCATCGGGAACGAAGGCAAAGCGCGGGAGGCGCCATCTTAGATTTTCAAGATGCCAAAGACTGGCGATATCACTGCCTTCAATAATGCAATAGAAGACTGGACCACGTATGTGGAAAGAGTCGAGGTATATTGCGAGGCAAACGAAATAGCCGATGAGAAAAAGGCATCGGTATTGCTAAATTTAATGGGCGCAAGAACGTATGGCCTATTGCGGGACCTGATTACTCCAGCCAAACTGAAGGCGAAGAGTTTTAACGAAATTGTTGCTATCCTACAGGAACACCTAAATCCTTAACCGCTGCTGATAGCAGAAAGATTTAAATTCTACAGGAGAAATCAGCATAAAAATGAGAGCAATGCTGATTACCTTACGGAACTACACAAGCTATCAAAGCACTGCCAGTTCGGAGCAGGACTGGCAGATACCTTACGGGACAAATTTGTCTGTGGACTCCTGAGTGAAGGAACCCAGAAGAGGTTACTCTCAGAGAAAGAGCTGACGCTAGATAAGGCTTTCAGCGTGGCAGTATCATACGAAGCAGCAGCAAGGGGAGCTGCGGAAATACAACAAAAGCCACAGGAATACGGCACCCACGAAATGACACGGGGATTTGCAAAATGTTATCGCTGTGGCAGAACAAACCATGACCAGAAGGACTGCTGGTCCAAGGACAAAATATGCAGGCAATGCGGAAAGATGGGACACATTGCACGAGTTTGCAGGTCTGGAAAGAAGACCAACGACAACAAAAAGGCTACTAAGGAATCGTACAGGAAAGTACAAAAGATGACGGACAGTAGTTCCGAAGACCAGATGAGCGATAGTGAATCCGGGAACAAGAGACTAAGCTGTCTCAAACTTCACAACGTAATCGCAAAAGAGGATCACCGAACCATTTGGGTCACCCTCACGATAGCAGGGTCCCAAGTCAAAATGGAATTGGATACAGGATCAGCTCTGACCATCATGAATCGACGAGACTACGAGCGGCTATTCTCACACATACCCTTGAGAGAGACATCCATTGTCTTGAGGACGTATACGGGGCAAAAAGTATACCCCAGAGGAAAAATAAGGGTGCCTGTCGAATACAACGGCAAGAAAATACGGAAATTGTATCTCTACATTCTGCAAGATGGTGGACCACCGTTATTGGGATGTGAATGGAGCAGAAAGATAAGTTTAGACTGGCACTCCATTCAGGCACTGACGGTGGCTGGTAAAAAGGATGACGACGTCACTCCTGGACGATTGTCAACAATCTTAGCTGACGCCAAAGAGGTATTTCAACAAGAACTGGGCACTCTTAAAGGTGTAACTGCCTCGATAAAAATAGAGAATGCAATTCCCAAGTTTTTCAAAGCAAGACCGGTACCATATGCAATTCGCCCAGCCGTCGAGGCAGAGCTGGAGAATCTGGAGAATGCAGGCGTGTTGTCTAAGGTAGACTGGAGCAAGTGGGCGACACCCATCGTTCCTGTCATGAAGAAAATGTTAAACAATAAGTCTGAGGAGCCAAGGAAGGTTCGCATCTGTGGGGACTTCAAGGTGACGGTGAACCCAGTCCTTCACACAGTACAATATCCTCTTCCAAAGATAGAAGATATCTTTGCCTCACTATCTGGAGGGAAGCGTTTTACAAAAATTGACCTAGCACAAGCATATTTGCAGATGGAGGTTGAAGAATCCTCCAGGAAGTATCTCATGATAAACACTCACAAAGGTCTTTACCAGTATAATCGACTGGTATTCGGAGTAGCATCAGCTCCGGCGATATGGCAAAGAGCGATGGAACAAGTCCTGCAAGGGATTCCGGGGACTCAGTGTTACTTGGACGACATCCTAGTGACAGGTGAAGATGACAGTGAACACCTTGCCAACCTAGAGCAGGTGCTCACTAGACTAAGAGAACATGGGCTACGAGCCAATCGCCCCAAGTGCGAGTTTTTTAAGAAACAGATATCGTATTGTGGCCACGTGATTGATGAAGAGGGGTTACATAAGTCCCCTGACAAAATTGAAGCGGTAGTTAAGGCTCCAGCGCCTGAAAATGTGTCGCAACTGAGGTCATTCCTCGGATTGGTGAATTACAGCATAAGTTTTTGCCGAATTTGTCCACAATTCTGCACCCACTGAATGCCCTACTACAAACTGGAGTAGCATGGAAATGGAGCGATGAATGTAAGCGGGCCTTTCAGAAGAGTAAAGACCTAATCACTTCAAGAGAAGTATTGGCTCACTACAACCCATCACTACCGATAAGACTGGCGTGTGATGCGTCACCCTACGGCATTGGAGTGGTACTGTCACATAAATTCCTTGATGGTTCAGAGAGGCCGATAGCTTTTGCATCACGCTCGTTAACTTCAGCCGAGCGTAACTATGCCCAGATTGACAGAGAGGCCCTCAGCCTAGTGTGGGGGGTGAAGAAGTTCAATCACTACCTGCACGGTCAGAAATTTACTCTACTAACTGATCATCAACCTCTTGTCTCCATTTTCAACCCTCAGAAGGGCGTCCCGATAATGACAGCACAACGGCTACAGAGGTGGTCCCTTTTCCTAGGGGCACACTAATATGACATCGAGTACAAAGGAACTAAACAGCATGGGAATGCTGATGGATTGTCGCGCCTACCGTTGCCGACGGTGGAAGAAGCACCTGCAGTGGATCCAGTGGAGATATTCCACTCGACCATAGTCGAATGTCTCCCTGTGACGAATGCAAACATAGAAAAGGAAACACGAAATGACCCGACACTCTCCTGGGTCTATGGTTTAACGGTGAAGGGATGGCCAGCACATGGCGAACCACTGCTGCCAGCATTCTCGCCAAGAAGAGAACAGCTGTCAGTGTGCAGAGGAACCTTGATGTGTGGATCCAGAGTAGTAATTCCACCCAAATTGAAGGATAGAGTGCTCAATGAGCTTCATGAGGGTCATCTGGGAGGGGTAAAAATGAAGAACTTAGCCAGAGCGTTTGTGTGGTGGCCGGGAATCGATAGAGAAATCGAAGAGATGACCAAGAGCTGTACAGGATGCCAGAAGGTCCAAAACGCCCCACCACAAGCCCCTCTACATCCATGGGAGTGGCCCTCATCTCCATGGCAAAGGGTGCACATTGATTTTGCTGGTCCATTTATGGACTCGATGTTTTTAATTGCAGTGGATGCACATTCAAAGTGGCCAGAGGTAATAAAAATGTCCTCAGCCACCACAGAAAAAACTATCACAGTCTTACGAACCATATTCGCCAGAAATGGGCTGCCTGAACAGATTTGCTCCGACAATGGACCACAGTTTGTGTCTGAAGAGTTCCGGAGGTTCTTAAAGAACAATGGTGTTAAGCATTACACATCCGCCCCATATCATCCAGCCACCAATGGATTGGCTGAGAGGTTCGTTCAAACATTCAAGAAGGCTATCAAGGCAATGTGTAATGAAGACATACCCCTACAACACAAGGTGGACAACTTCTTGTTTGCCTACCGGAATGCGACACATGCGGTTACCAACCAAACTCCAGCCATGATGTTCTTCAATCGAAGACTACGATGCTGCTTGGATTTGGTTAAGCCAAACATCAGAAGAGATGTGGAGAACAGGCAGTTTCAGAATATGAATGAAAGGCCGACCAGGAGTTTTAAGATAGGTCAACCAGTTTTGGCCCGGGACTACCGCACAGAGAAATGGCAGCCAGGAACGATCTGTACACGGTAAGGACCTCTAATGTATACCGTGGACGTTGGAGAGAGCATTGTAAGACGCCATGCTGACCAGATTCTAGAGTCACTGGAAAATGTCAATTCCACACCACGATCCGATACACCTGGTGATGAAACCAAAGTACCAATTGCATCTACCTCAGAATCGGTGATATTGGAAGCAGACGAACCAAACAACGACGTTGATCCCAAATCAACTTTGCCAGAAGAACCTGATACCCCAAAGAGGCGTTATCCAGACAGAATCAGGAAGCCTCCTCAAAGACTGAACTTATAATTGCTTAGCTTCAGCTAATGTATCTAGCAACTGTAATTGTAAATATGTTATTTAATTATTAATCGAATGTTATGTACTGTTTAGCTAAAAGGGGAGGAATTGTAGTGTATGTACTTTGCAGAAGGAACTATATTCTGCAGCCCCTGTATACTGCAGTACCAGTAGTGACCACCACTGTATATAAGCCTGTGTAGTAACTTTTGCATAGTAGTTCCAGTTTGTCTCCACTCAGTAAAGACCTGTTATAACCAATTCCTGCAGTCCGTGTCTCAATTACACACGGACATAATATTCAATACTACACGTTTGTGTATTCTTGGTTGCGTTGTGGAGAATGGGGTAATCGGGCCAGATCCTGAAAGATTATGCCCACTTAAGGAATTACCTTTACCTCACACTGTAAAAGCTTTAAGAAGGTGTCTGGGATTCTTCTCGTACTATGCCCAGTGGGTGGCTAGCTACTCAGATAAAGTCCGACCTCTTATTAAGTCGACGTCTTTTCTGCTATCGGCGGAAGCTCAGGAGGCTTTCCTTAATATCAAACGGGACATTGAGAAGGCAGTGGTATGTGCCGTGGATGAGAAGATCCCTTTTCAAGTGGAAAGTGATGCATCTGATTTTGCGTTGGCAGCAACTCTTAACCAAGCTGGTAGACCAGTAGCTTTCTTCTCTCGTACATTGCAAGGACCAGAAGTTCGACATTCTTCAGTGGAAAAGGAGGCACAGGCGATTATCGAAGTAGTCAGGTATTGGAGACAATATCTCGCTGGCCAACGTTTTACGCTCATTACTGACCAGCGATCCGTGGCCTTTATGTTCAATACTAAGCAGAGAGGCAAGATCAAAAATGATAAGATTTTAAGATGGCAAATAAAACTGTCAACATATGACTATGATATTCAGTACAGGCCTGGACTATTTAATGAGCCATCGGATGCTTTGTCACGAGGAGTATGTGCTAGTCTAGGTATAGATAAGCTTTGAAGTCTCCACGACGCACTCTGCCACCCTGGGGTTACCAGAATGAACCACTTCATTAAGTCCCACAATCTACCCTACTCTATTGAGGAGGTCCGGACAATGACCAGAACCTGTCGTGTTTGTGCTGAATGCAAACCCCACTTCTATAAGCCGTCTGAGCCAGCTCATCTTATTAAAGCAACTCGACCATTTGAGCGTTTGAGTCTCGATTTTAAAGGTTCCCTTCCATCGAGCGACCGTAATGTCTATTTTCTTATAATTATAGACGAGTACTCTCGGTTCCCTTTTGTTATCCCCTGTCCGGATGTGACTAGTGCTGTTCTAATTAAATGCCTCTGCCAACTGTTTTCCTTGTTTGGCATGCCTAACTATATACATAGTGATAGGGTTTCTTCCTTTATGAGCGAAGAATTGCGACAGTTTTTGCTATTGAAAGGGATTGCAACGAGTAGAACTACCAGCTATAACCCTTGTGGTAATGGGCAGGTCGAGAAAGAAAATGCGACAGCGTGGAAGGCTATCGTACTGTCTCTGAAGTTGCGAGGCCTGCCGACCTCTCGCTGGCAGGATGTCCTGCCAGACGTGCTGCATTCCATAAGGTCTCTTTTGTGTACAGCGACGAATGCCACCCCTCATGAAAGGATGTTTAGTTTTCCAAGAAAAGCTACTAATGGAGTAATGTTACCCACATGGTTGACGACCACGGGCCCTGTGTTGTTGCGCAGACATGTGAGAGGCCACAAGACTGATCCACTGGTGGAGGAAGTACAACTCCTCCATGCTAATCCCCAGTATGCGTATATTCAATATCCGGATGGGCGAGAGGATACGGTCTCTATTAAAGATCTTGCACCTGCGGGAGCTCGAAAAGAGTTCGACTCTGAGAGTAGAGTTTTCAATCATGGTATTGGACCTTCAGAGACACAAACCCTCAGTGTGGAAAACACTGATGATTCTGGGAATTCGAATGAACTGGAGTTAGTACTCCAGGAGGAGCCTCAGCAAGAGTTACATCATTCCCAGAGGACTATCAGACCTCCTGACAGACTGAATCTATAGCAGGGGGTGAATGTGATGAAATAACTCTGTGTTCTGGCATTTGTATTGTTGTTGTTGTTGTTGTTGTACTTGTTAATGTCTGGAATGTTCCACTGGTGTAACCACTAATGCTCCTCCCTAGCCCCGCCCCTCTTCTGGAATGTTCTACCAAGGGCTGGGTCGGTGATGAATGATGGTTGCCCTGTGTTAACTTGATGCCATGTTCTTACTTAATAAAAGCCTTTAGTTTTATGCTTTAACCTCATGGATTCAGGCAGTTATTTGGCACATCAGAGTGACAGACAGAGAGAGAGAGACAGACAGACAGAGAGAGACAGAGAGAGCAAGAGAGAGAGAGAGATACAGACAGAGAGGGAGAGATAGCGAGAGACAGAGACAGAGAGATAGACAGAGAGAGTAACAGAGAGAGCGCCATAAGCAGAGGGACAACCAGTGAGCATTAAATCTAAGAAAAGATTATATGTATATTATATGTGTGTATATTTATGTATACATGGGTATATTTGTCTATACACTGTATGTCTAGATCTGCGTTTATGTGTTCAACCATACCTGTTTTTCTGTGCTTTGGCAACATAAGATGTACCTTGTCATCATGCCAATAAAGCAATCTGAATTGAATTGAATTGAATTGCGAGAGAGAGCGACAGAGAGAGAGAGACAGAGAGGCACAAAGAGAGAGAGACGGAGAGAGAGAGAGAGACAGAGAGAGAGACAGAAAGAGAGAGAGAGCGAGAGACAGAGACAGAGAGGGACAGACAGAGATACAAACAGACAGAGAGACAGAAATAGACAGAGAGAGAGAGAGAGACAGAGAGAGACAGAGAGAGAGACAGAGAGAGAGACAGAGAGTGAGGGAGAGACAGACAGAGAGAAGACAGAGAGAGAGAGAGAGAGAGAGAGAGAGAGAGAGACAGAGAGAGAGAGAGAGAGAGACAGAGAGAGAGAGACAGAGAGAGAGACAGAGAACCGGGAAAACGAGTAAGAGGCCTGGGGAGGGTGAACCCGAGACCGCGAGGTCGGAGAACGGGAGGAGCGGCCCGAACCGGGAAAACGAGTAAGAGGCCTGGGGAGGGTGAACCCGAGACCGCGAGGCCCAGAGACCGCGGGAACGGAGACCGGGAGACCAGGGCAGAAAACAGCCTGGTGAGTCAAAAAACCCGGGGGCCTGAGACCGACACGACGACGCGAGGAGATCCGCCCAGAGCGCGGAAAGCGAATGAGTCCGGGGCACGGAGAGTGGACGAGTTTGGAGCACGGAGAGAGAGAGCGAGTCCGAGACCCGGAGAGCGAGTGAGAGAGTCGGAAGAGGAAAAAAACCGGAGAAATAAGTTTGACCTAATTCTACCTAAGTTTCATTTTAGTTAAAGTTAGTTCGGAAAAAGTTTAATTTTATTTAAATTTAGTTCGAAAAAAACCTGAAAAAAGAACAACAAACCCGCGAGGAAAAGGAATAGAAACCCGAGAGAAACGATAAACTACCCGAACCAAGAGCCTGTGAGAGAAAGAGAAAGATAAACCTTTAAGAGCAGCTATATCAAAGATGAACCCCTGAAAAACTCCCAATTTTGGACCTAAAAGTGGGCTAAGGTGGAACACGACACAAAAAAGAGAAAAAAAAAGTTATCTATCTGAGACAAAAAACAAACGACTACAATGAGCAGGGAAATGATATATCCTGAGCAATGCACAAAAAATAAAGCAAAGGAAAAATACAAGTACACAACACTAAAATATAACCCAGAGATCCTCTACGTTGACTATACCACACACAAAGGGACTAAGCTGAAGAACAACCTCATATTCTACACCGAATACGTCACCTCCTGGAAGGAGACTTTACAAAAACACTACGCATACGTCTCCAGTGAAGGTATTGGCAGTGGAGGCAGACTGAAAATATGTAAAGATGGAAACCTAGATAAAGATGACCCCCTGCTAACCATAAGCTACTACAACAAAAATAGAAAGATCATGATACAGGGGAATGTGGAAAATCTGGACTCCTTCGAAAAGGAATTCCCCCAGTTGAAAACTAAGGCAGACACAAAGAGGACCAATGGACAGGAAGCAAAAGAGAGTCGAACAGAGGATGATGAGAGCCAAGTGGAGGAAGAAGAAGAGAGACCAGCAGAGGAAAACACCTCCCTGTCCATCTCCACCCCCCCCACACCTCTCAACGAAAACAAAATGATGAAAGAGAATCTGGCCAAACTAGAACTTGATTTCAACGAATACAGAGAAACACTGGCCAAGAATTTGAAGGAGGAATTCAAACAGCTAAAAACGGAACACGAGTCCACCATCCACAAGCTGAGAAAGACCATAGAGGAGCAAAGAAATTAGATCAAAGAACTCCGTACTCAACTAAACAAAACGAAGGAGACCGTAGAAAGGCTCAGCAGGCAACACAAACCTCTTAAGGTCCAAAAACCTGAGGACACAAAAACAACACACACAAGGACACAGAACCCGCCGGATGCCACCCCACACGAAGACACACCGAAAGCCACAAACCCCGCTCCAACCAGCCCTCAGTCGAGTCATGCCCAGACTACTGCTACCCAGTCCTCACACACAGGAACACAAAAGCCGTCAGATACCCCCCCAAACGAGGACACACCGAAAGCCCCAAACCCCGCTCCTGCCACACAACATATCCCAGAAACCCAGCCAACAACCAGCCACCAGGCGAGTCCTACCCAGACTACTGTTACCCAGTCTGAAAAACCAGCCCCTCAGGCGGTCCTGCTGACCGACTCCAACGGAAAGTTTCTGGACCCCCAGAGGCTGTTCCCAGACCATCAAGTCCTGAAAAAATGGTGCAGCAACGCAGACCAAGCAATGAAGATCCTGAACAAAGAATCCCTTGGAAGCCCCAAATGGATTGTGATCCACACAGGCACGAACGACCTACGCACCCTACAGGAAGGCACTGCTAGGGCGGTGAGCAGGATGGCGGAAAAGGCCAGCAGGGAATTCCCCGAGGCGCGGATCGTGATCTCCACACTACTGCCCAGAAAGGACACCCCAGCCTATATAATCCACAACACCAACAGGGAGATCGACACGAGATGTTCTGTCTTCCCCAACGTCTCCCTGGCCCATCATCCAAACATCAACACAAGGGACCTCTATGACAAAATACATCTACTCAAACAGCGGATGTGGGTCTTCGCAAGAAACCTCATAAACACTGCCAAAAGACGCAGCCCTCCCACCCCCTCTACCATTGGGAGCCCAAACAGGACCACCAATGTCCCCCACCCCCTTATACAAAACCAACAACAGAACCGTGCTTTTAAAGCTGACCCAAGACCCCCCTCTAGACCACAGACTGTAGACCAAGAACTGAGAAAGATCATGACGATGCTGAACAGCCTGATAGAAAGCCGGAGAAATTATTAATATTGTTATTTATCATTATCATTATTGTTATCTTATCAGTATTATTACTATTATTAGATAGCTATATGTGCATGCCTCATGAAATTTATACTAAATCATCATTTAGCATTATAGAAAATAGTGTTTCCACACTCATCCCACAAAATAGGTCCATTTTATTTCGTTTTTTTGAACTATATAAATGCGTTCTTTCCACATAAGCTGCTGGAATATCCAGGGCCTCTGCTCCTCAACTTTTGGGATGAAGAGTACAGACCCTGAATTCCTAAAAGCTATAAAAGACATTGATATAATTGTGTTAACAGAAACATGGTGCCAAAAGGACGTGCCGACCCACTGTCCTCCAATGTACCATGAAATCATTGTGCCCTCAGTAAAGAACACTAAAACACGCAAGGGCAGAACCTCCGGGGGAATATTGGTGTGGTATAAGGGAGAACTGGACAAACACATCTCACCGGTAAAACAGGGAAAATCACACGTATGGCTAAAACTAGAAAAAAATATAGGAATAGCAAAAAAAGATGTTTACTTATGTGCGATCTACATACCTCCAATAGAATCGCCATATTTCGAAGAGGAGTTATTTGATACTCTCCACATGGAAATCAGCCATTTCCAGGCCCAAGGAAAGGTGATAATATGTGGGGACCTAAATGCAAGGACCGGTTGTGAACCTGACTTCATAGACCCACAGGGAAACAACCATGTGTTTGGCCAGACCCCTTTAGATGTCACACCAGCCATCGCAAATCGGAACAACCTTGATCGTGAAATAAATAAAAGCGGTAGGGAGGTAGTGCAACTCTGCCGAGCCTTAGGCCTGTACATAGTTAACGGTAGGTTCAGAGGGGACTCCCTAGGGAGACTCACATACTCCTCAACTCTTGGGTCTAATGTGGTGGACTATACAATCACTGACCTGGACCCCTGCGATATCAACTCATTCACTGTCAGGCAGCAATCCCCCCTCTCAGACCATAACCAAATAAATATGTACCTTAAACTTTCTGCCCAAACTACAGACACAAAAAAGGAACCCAGTAAGCTCCATAAAATAAACCAGACATACAGATGGGCCCCAGACAGTGGAGAAAAATTCATCACAGCACTAAAGTCACCTGATCTCACAAGTAAAATATCAAAATTTAAAGAAAACCCATACGAGATCACCAGAGATGGTGTAAACATGGCCATAGAGGATATAAATATGATCTTCCATGAGGCAGCTGTAAAAGCCGACCTTGTGAAACAGAAGAGGAAGCGTCACAAAAGACAAAATAAAAATAAGAAATGGTTTGACCACGAATGCAAAAATGCCAGAAAAGACCTGAGAAAAATATCAAACCAAAAGCATCGCCAACCAAACAATCTGGACCTACGTACTAGATACAATGAAACCCTCAAAAGATATAAACACACCATTAGGAACAAAACACAAAACTATACCCACAAAATACTCGAAGAAATTGAAAACTCCACCAATCCAAAACAATTCTGGGAAATGTGGAATAACCTGAGTACAACACAATTGCAAGCATTACCAATCCAAGATGGCGACATCTGGAGAACACATTTTGAAAACCTTTACAAAGACATCCCAATAAACGAAACAAACCCAAGTCAACATCAGGTCACAGAAAAACTCCACACATTAGAAGCAACAATTAAAGACAACCAAAACCCTCTAGGCTCCCCAATCACATGGAAAGAACTGGCCACAAAAACAAAATCTCTCCACCTAAAGAAAGCCTGTGGCCCAGACAACATCAAAAATGAAATGCTCAAGTTCAGCAATATGGAGATGCAGGGTGCGGTACTCAAATTATTCAACATCATATTACGTTCAGGCTGTTTTCCCGATATCTGGTGCCAAGGACTAATCTCCCCCATATATAAAAGTGGAAACAAATCAGACCCAAATAACTACCGCGGCATCTGTGTCAACAGTTGTCTAGGGAAGTTATTCTGCAGTATTCTAAATAGTAGATTACTTGATTTTCTTAACAAACATAATATCCTCAGAAAAAACCAAATAGGCTTTCTTCCAAAACACCACACCGCCGACCATATCTATACCCTTCACACCCTCATTGAAAAACATATACACCAAACAAAAAATGGGAAAATATTCGCCTGTTTCATCGACTTCAAGAAAGCCTTTGACTCTATATGGCACGAAGGGCTCTATTATAAACTTCTTCAGTGTGGAATAGGGGGCAAAGTCTATGACCTTATTAAATCAATGTATCTGAAAAACAAATGCGGGGTCAAAATTGGAGACAAACGCACCGATTTCTTCACCCAGAGAAGAGGCATCCGGCAGGGCTGCAATTTGAGCCCGACCCTGTTCAACATATACATAAATGAATTAGCAGACATGCTGGAGCAAAGCGAGTCACCAGGTCTCCGTCTCCTGGATGGAGAAGTGAAATCACTGTTCTATGCGGACGACCTGGTTCTGCTGTCTCCCACAGAACAGGGATTACAGCAACAACTAGACCTACTCGACAAATACTGCCAAAATTGGGCTCTAACAGTAAATCTAAAGAAAACCAACATCATGATTTTTCAAAAAAGGCCCAGATGTCAGGAAAACAAATACCAGTTTACCCTCAGTGATACCACTATAGGACACACTATGAGCTACACCTACCTTGGTCTAACTATTACAGCATCAGGGAGCTTCAGCATAGCAGTGAATGCACTAAAAGAAAAAGCCCGAAGAGCCCTATATGCAATAAAAAGAAAATTCTACAACATCCAAATCCCAATCAAAATCTGGCTCAAAATATTTGACAGCATAATCCTGCCCATTGCACTGTACGGTAGTGAAGTATGGGGCCCGCTAAATCACCAAAGCTACACTAAATGGGAAAAACACACAATAGAAGCCCTACATGCAGAATTCTGCCGAAGCATCCTTCGCACCCAAAGAAAAACGCCAACAAATGCATGCAGAGCCGAACTAGGCAGATACCCACTGATAATAAACATCCAAAAACGAGCACTAAACTTCCTAAATCACCTCAAATCTAGCTCCCCAGACACCCTTCATTTCAAAGCCTTTCAGACCCAAGAGCTAAACCCAGAAAAGAGTCCCCTGAGTCAGCTGCTACTGAAACTAAGTACTCAGCCGGACCCTGACCAGCCCCAGACCAACACAGCCGTCCAAACACCAATCCGAGTGAACCAAATCATTAAACAATGCAAAGAAACCTACCTGGAACATTGGAACAAAATAACCGAAAGCCAAAGCAGATTAGAATGTTACCGGGCCCTAAAAAGAGAATATAAACTGGCAGACTACCTCACGACCATCAGAGACACAAAACAGAGACAGACCCTCACCAGGTACAGACTAAGCGACCACCAACTGGAAATTGAAAAAGGCAGATACAAGAAATCCTGGCAGCCTAGAGAGAATAGAATATGCGATCAATGTCTGGCCGGCGAGGTTGAAACAGAAATGCATTTCCTCCTAAAATGCGAAAAATTCAACACATCAGGAAACATATTATTCAACAAGCTAAGCCAAACAACCCCAGATTTCAAGGAATTGGATGACCTGTCAAAATTGAGATTAGTCCTAGGAGAAGGAGACAGACCATACCTTGGGGCCAAATATGTAACAACATGTCACAACCTGAGGACTGTTTAAAATTAAGACTGTTTAAAATTAATATTGAACGTACCAAATGAAGTACAAAGACTGTTTAAAATTAATATTGTTTAAAAGTAATATTGTATGTACCCAACAAATGTCAAATCGATTGACACCTACAGAATGTTGGAAAACTGTACCTTTTTGCTATGTAAGCTTTGGCAATATGGTTCTCTGTAAACTTTCATGCCAATAAAGCATTTGAATTGGAATTGGAATTGGAGAGACAGACAGAGAGAGAGAGAGAGAGAGACAGAGAGACAGAGATCTGTTGATCTGTGGTGACCTCAACTCAAGAACTGGCGAAGAACCAGACTTCACCAATAATCAGGGGAACAATTACATATTTGGGAATAACCACTTTGATCTCCCTTTCCATTCACACAGGCATAACTGCGACAAACAGACAAATGCTAACGGAAAACAGCTCCTGCAGCTCTATCGAAGCCTGGGTCTGTACATTGTCAATGGTAGGTTCATGGGAGACTACCTAGGAAGACCCATCTATTGCTCACCTCTTGGCTTCAGCACCGTAGACTATATGATTATGGATTTGGACTCATCCTCTTTCAGAGCATTCACAGTCAAACCACAAACAACACTGTCAGACCACAGTCAAATTACTGTGTATCTAAAAAGGACAGAAACAACCAACACAGAAACATAACCCAGTAAGCTGTACAACATTAAAAAATCATACAGATGGGCCAAAAACAGCACGGAAAAATACCAGAAAGCAATTAGCAATCAATCAACTCAAGCTCTCTTGGACAACTTTCTGGAAAACACATACGCTCACAATAAAGAAGGCGTAAACCGGTCGGTGAATAATCTAAATAATATTTTTGATAATTTGGCATCAATGTCAAACTTGAAAGTTCGCAAGAACAAACCCAAAACAAAAAACTATGAAAAATGGTTTGGCTCAGATTGCCATAACACGAGGAAAAAACTCAGAAAAATATCAAACCAAAAACACAGACAGCCAGAAAACGAGGAATTACGCCTTACTTATTGTCAGGCACTAACACAATACAAAAACACACTCAGAACCAAGAAAGAGCAGTATATTAAGAATACACTCAGCTCCATTGAGGAATCTATTGATTCTAATTGTTTCTGGGACAACTGGAATACATTACACAAAAAACAACACGACGAATTGGCCATTCAAAACGGAGACACATGGGAAAACCATTTTGAAAAAATATACCAGAAAAACACACTAAGCCCAGAGCAATATCAAATATGCAAAAAACTGGAAAAGCTCGAACTGGCCATAAAAGATAACCAAAACCAGCTAGACCCCCTAATAACTGAAAAAGAGCTATTTGAAAAACTCAAGGACCTGCGACCAGGAAAAGCTTGCGGTGCAGATGGCATCCTAAGCGAAATGATTAAACACACGGACGATAAAATGAAATTGGCTATCCTAAAACTCGTCAACTTGGTTCTGAGTGTCGGTTACTTCCCTGATATCTGGAACAAAGGACTCATAAAGCCCATATACAAAAGTGGAGACAAAGTTGACCCAAATAACTATCGAGGCATCTGTGTAAACAGTAACCTGGGGAAGGTATTCTGTAGTATCATAAACAAAAGACTTATAAACTTCCTTGAGGAGCACAATGTCTTGAGTAAAAGCCAAATTGGATTCCTACCAAACTATAGAACATCGGATCATATCTTCACCCTACACACCCTAATTGACAAACATGTTCATCAAAACAAAAGCAAAATCTTTGCCTGCTTTGTAGATTTCCAGAAGGCTTTTGATTCCATTTGGCACGACGGTCTATTCTTGAAACTTATTGAAAGTGGTGTAGGGGGAAAAACATATGATGTAATTAAATCAATGTATACAAACAATAAATGTGCAGTTAAAATTGGAGACAAACAAACAAAATACTTCCCACAGGGGCGGGGGGTGACGCAGGGCTCGCCCATCTCACCGACACTCTTTAACATTTACATAAATGAATTGGCAAAACTACTTGAACAATCTACAGCATCCGGCCTCACCCTATATGAATCCAAGGTTAAATTCCTCCTCTATGCAGAGGACCTGGTTCTGCTGTCACCAACTAAGGAGGGTCTACAGCAGAACCTGGATCTGCTAGAGTCATTCTGTCAGACCTGGGCCCTGACAATAAACCCCCAAAAAACCAAAGTTCTTGTGTTCCAGCAAAGATCCAGACATCAGAGACCCAGAATAAATTTCACACAAGGAACAACTAAAATTGAACAAACCATTAACTACACATACTTGGGCTTAAAAATCAGTTCTATAGGAAATTTTCATCTGGCTGTGAATGAACTGAAAGAGAAAGCAAGAAGGGCTTTCTATGCCATTAAAAAATCAATCCAAATAGAAATCCCAATTGGCATTTGGCTCAAAATTTTTAAATCAGTAATTGAACCAATTGCACTCTATGGCAGTGAGGTGTGGGGACCGCTAACACAACAAGAATTTGCAAAATGGGACAAACACCCAATTGAGATTCTACATACAGAATTCTGTAAAAGTATCCTCCGGACTCAAAGGAAAACCGCAAACAATGCATGCAGGGCGGAACTAGGCCAATATCCACTATTAATTACTATCCAAAAAAGAGCCACCAAATTTTGGAAACACCTAAAAATGAGCAACCCCCACTGCTATCATTACGAAGCCCTGAAATGCCAAGAGAGGATCATAAAGAAGAATACCCTCAGTCAACTAGTCCTGGGACTCAGTGAAGTAAATACTAACACTACTAACAATAACCAGCCTCAGGACAGTGACATCGTAGCACAGAGAATTCGACCCAACACAATTGTCACTAAGCAAAAGGAAAAATATCTGTCATATTGGGCAGAAACAACAAAAACCCAAAACAAATTCAATTGCTACTTGGCCCTAAACAGACAATACAACATGGCTGAATACCTGACCACGGTAAAGGATAGCAAATTGAGAAAAACCTTGACTATGTACAGACTTAGTGAGCATAGCCTGGCTATCGAAAAAGGCAGACACAGACAGACCCGGCTGCCCAGAGAGGCCAGGATATGCTCTCACTGCAGTCAGGGAGTGGTGGAGACAGAGATGCACTTCCTCACAGCTTGTGGAAAATATCAGGGCATAAGGGAGAATTTCTACCCAAAATTCACAAAAATATGCCCTGAATTCAAAAATTTGAATGACGACCAAAAACTCCCATATCTATTAGGGGAACAGAGAAATTGCGTAACTTTAGCGGCAAACTATGTTACAGCTTGCCATAAGCAGAGGGACAACCATTAAATCTAAGAAAAGAGTATATACAAATTATATGAATGTATATTTATACACTCAGGGATATATCTGTTTATACACTGTATGGATAGATCTGCGTTTATGTGTTCAACCATAAATGTTTTTCGATGCTTTGGCAACATAAGATGTACCTTGTCATGCCAATAAAGCGATTTGAATTGAATTGAATTGAATTGAATTGAATTGATAGCCAGAGAGAGAGAGAGAGAGTGACAGACAGAGAGAGAGAGATAGAGAGACAGAAAGAGAGAGACAGAGAGGGACAGAGAGAGAAAGAGAGAGAGACAGAGAGCGAGAGACAGAGAGCGAAACAGAGAGAGCCAGAGAATGAGCCAGAGTGAGAGCCAGAGAGAGAGAGAGAGAGCGACAGAGAGAGAGAGAGACAGCGACAGAGAGAGAGAGAGAGACAGAGAGGCCAAAGAGAGAGAGACGGAGAGAGAGAGAGAGACAGAGACAGAGAGAGAGAGAGAGAGACAGAGAGAGAGAGAGACAGAGAGAGACAGAGACAGAGAGAGAGAGAGAGAGAGACAGAGAGAGAGAGAGACAGAGAGAGACAGAGAGAGAGAGAGAGAGACAGAGAGAGAGAGTGAGAGAGAGAGAGAGAGAGACAGAGAGATAGAGACAGAGAGTGACAGAGAGAGACAGAGAGCCAGAGAGAGAGCCAGAGAAAGAGAAAGCATCCTTCGCATCCAAAGAAAAACGCCAACAAATGCATGCAGAGCCGAACTAGGCAGATACCCACTGATAATAAACATCCAAAAACGAGCACTAAACTTCCTAAATCACCTCAAATCTAGCTCCCCAGACACCCTTCATTTCAAAGCATTTCAGACCCAAGAGCTAAACCCAGAAAAGAGTCCCCTGAGTCAGCTGCTACTGAAACTAAGTACTCAGCCGGACCCTGACCAACCCCAGACCAACACAGCCGTCCAAACACCAATCCGAGTGAACCAAATCATTAAACAATGCAAAGAAACCTACCTGGAACATTGGAACAAAATAACCGAAAGCCAAAGCAGATTAGAATGCTACCGGGCCCTAAAAAGAGAATATAAACTGGCAGACTACCTCACGACCATCAGAGACACAAAACAGAGACAGACCCTCACCAGGTACAGACTAAGCGACCACCAACTGGAAATTGAAAAAGGCAGATACAAGAAATCCTGGCAGCCTAGAGAGAATAGAATATGCGATCAATGTCTGGCCGGCGAGGTTGAAACAGAAATGCATTTCCTCCTAAAATGCGAAAAATTCAACACATCAAGAAACATATTATTCAACAAGCTAAGCCAAACAACCCCAGATTTCAAGGAATTGGATGACCTGTCAAAATTGAGATTAGTCCTGGGAGAAGGAGACAGACCATACCTTGGGGCCAAATATGTAACAACATGTCACAACCTGAGGACTGTTTAAAATTAAGACTGTTTAAAATTAATATTGAACGTACCAAATGAAGTACAAAGACTGTTTAAAATTAATATTGTTTAAAAGTAATATTGTATGTACCCAACAAATGTCAAATCGATTGACACCTACAAAATGTTTGAAAATGTACCTTTTTGCTATGTAAGCTTTGGCAATATGGTTCTCTGTAAACTTTCATGCCAATAAAGCATTTGAATTTGAATTTGAATTTGAATTTGAATTTGAATTTGAATTTGAGAGACAGAGAGAGAGAGAGACAGACAGACAGAGAGAGAGACACAGACAGAGAGAGAGAGACACAGAGAGAGAGAGAGAGACAGAGAGAGAGCCAGAGTGAGAGAGACAGAGAGAGAGACAGAGAGAGAGACAAAGAGAGAGAGAGAGCCAGAGAGAGAAAGTGAGAGAGAGACAGAAAGAGACAGAGACTGAGACAGAGAGAAATAGAGACAGAGACAGAGAGAGAGAGAGAGAGAGAGAGATGTCGTGTATTAATTGCGAGTTTAACACCAGAGAATACGGTAATGTAATGTGCATTGCATTATGGGAATTACCCAGGAAAGCTGCAGTCGGCCATTTTACGCAATAAAGTGAATATCGCAGTTAGAAGCCTGTCTGCCTGACTCTGATTTAATTCGACGCATCTACATGCTTGATTGAACGCATTAAAGCATAGATACAGCATTGGCGATGAGGATAACGAAAAGAATCTTTTTAAAAAGGTAGTTGCCCAGGTTTTAGTTAGCTAGGATGGAGAAGACCGGCATTCAAAATTTTGCATGTTTCGCCGAGCCAGCCACATTGGGTCCAAGATGGATGAGGTGGTTAACGTCTTTTGAGCTTTATGCCAACAGCAAAGGACTCATTATCGACGATACCTCTACAGGTGCCACAAAGCAGAGGAGAAGAGCTCTACTTCTACACCTAGCAGGACCAGATGTCCAGGATATCTTTTCGACTCTACCGGACACAGGAGAGCCAGCAGACTACACGGCGGCGGTTAGTGCTTTGAATCACTACTCGTGCCCCAGGTCAAAGCAGCATTTGCTAGACAGACTTTTATAAGTTGTCCCAGAAGGCAGGTGAGACTGTGCAACAATTTGCTACTCGCTTGCGGCAGGCTGCTAAAGACTGTGCTTTTGGGGGGGGATGCGGATAATCAAATAAGAGACGCTATCCTGAGTAGGTGCACGTCAGCCTATGTGCGGAGGACATTGCTAGATGAAGGGCATGATCTAACGCTCGCCCGCACATTGCAATTGGCCTCACAATGTGAAAACATCAAGGAGCAGATGTCAGCCATGTCATGTACAGAGAAGGCGGAGACAGATACTGTTCGTCGTGTTACACAGAAGAGAGGGTATTATGTGAAAAGCTTGACAGAGAAACCAAAGGGAAATGGCGATAGGAACGAAAATAAATGTTACAGATGTGGACACACAGACCACATGGGCAGAGATCCGAAATGCCCAGCACGCGGACAAACGTGTCATAAGTGCAAGGGAAAGGATCATTTCTCCAAAGTATGCCACACAAAGGGTACAAAGAAACACAGTGTGAACAATGTAGAGGATCAAAATAACTGTGCATTGGCTGTTACTGGGAATAACGTGACAGAGAGACTTACCTTTTGTGTGGGGGGAGTAAACCTGAGAATGTTAATTGATTCGGGTGCAACTAGTAATGTGATAGATGAGAATACATGGGAAGGATTAAAGTCAGAACACGTTAAGTGTCAGTCACATGTCCCTAAGACAGAGAGAAAGTTATTCTCTTATGCTTCTAGCCGACCACTGTCAGTTAAAGGTGTATTCACATGTGGGATTACAATAGGTAAGAGAACTGAGCAGGCGGAGTTCATTGTGGTTAAAGGCCATGGAGAGCCGTTGCTAGGAAGGGAGACAGCCATGAAACTGGGAGTTTTAAAAATAGGCGCAGATGTCTCAGCTGTGGTAGATGTAAGACAGCTACTAGAACAGCGGTATCCAAAGGTGTTCCAGGGAGTAGGAAGGTTGAACACAAAACAGATCAGTTTGTATATCGACCCACAAGTGAAGCCTGTGGCCCAGCCACTCAGGCGTATACCATTCAACTTAAGGGGGGCAGTAGAGGCCAAAATAAACAATTGAGGGACATGGACATTATCAAACCTGTAACTGGTCCCACCCCATGGGTAAATCCTGTGGTTATTGTACCAAAAGCGGATAAGGATGTAAGGTTATGCCTAGACATGAGACGAGCAAACCAGGCAATAGTGAGGGAACGATATCCAATCCCCACCGTTGATGAGATACTCCAAGGTATGAACGGCTCGACGGTGTTTAGTAAGCTAGACCTGAAATGGGGTTATCACCAGCTAGAACTGACCCGAGTCACGAGAAATCACAACGTTTGCAGTACATAACGGAGTATACAGGTATAAGAGGCTGATATTCGGTGTATCTTCAGCTAGTGAGCAATATCAGCACGAGACAGCTAACGCCTTAGCTGGAATAGAGGGTGTTGAAAACATCTCAGATTACATTATCGTGCATGCACACGACCAGGAAACGCACGACAGACGCCTGCACGCTATGATGACCAGACTAATGGAAAGTGGACTGACACTAAACTCAGAGAAGTGCCAATTCAACATGGACCGATTGATTTTCATGGGAATCCTGTTGTCTGAAAAGGGCATCGGACCAACAGCAGAGAGAGTGCGAGCGGTGGCAGAAGCTCGGGAACCAGAGAATGCTACAGAGGTGAGGAGTTTCTTGGGACTCGTTGGGTACAGTAGCAGATTCATCCCGCAGTTTGCAACGCTATCAGAGCCACTGCGACACCTGACGAGAAAAGACACACCATTTAAATTTGGATCACAACAGAGACAGTCATTCAGTGCACTCAAGGAAGAGTTGGTCAGAGCCGGCACTTTAGCATATTTTGATAAGGACACACCAACCAAGGTGATATCAGATGCCAGTCCTGTAGGTTTAGGCGCAGTACTAGTTCAGGACCAACAGGGACAAGAGGTGCCAGCATGCTATGTAAGTCGTAGTTTAACAGACTGTGAGAGGAAATACTCTCAAACAGAGAGAGAGGTCTTAGCTCTTGTATGGGCTTGTGAGAGGCTGCATCCATATGTGTATGGCCGAAAATGTAACTTGGTAACTGACCATAAGCCATTACAAGTGATATACGGCCCACACTCTAAACTCTGTGCCCGTATAGAGAGATGGGTACTTAGAGTACAGCCGTATGATTTTAAGGTGATACACATTCCAGGCAAGCAAAACATTGCAGACCCACTGTCACGATTGCTGGGGGAGACAGCAAAACAGGAGAGACATTCTCATGGCTCAGATGAATATGTGAGATTTGTAGCTGTGAGTGCGACACCAAAAACCAAAAGCACTCACTACTAGAGAGGTGGAGGAAGCCTCTGCTACCAACCCAGAGCTGATTGAGGTGCGGAAGGCAATCACAAATGGACATTTTGAGAACTGTAAAGCTTATGCAGCAATTGCAAACGAGCTGTGCGTAGTGGGGTACCTAGTTCTTCGGGGAACACGCATCGTGCTACCCACAGTGTTACACGCAGGAGCCCTGGTGTTAGCACATGAAGGACACTTGGGAATAGTTGGAACAAAGCAACATCTCAGAACCAAGGTTTGGTGGCCTGGCATGGACAAGGCAGCTGAAAAACACTGTAAAGCGTGTCACGGCTGTCAGATAGTAGCCAGACCTGACCCACCTGAACCGTTGAGACCAACACCATTACCGGAGGGCCCCTGGCAGGATGTAGCTATAGACTTACTGGGACCCTTGCCATCCAACCACTCCATTCTTGTGGTAGTTGATTATTATAGTCGCTACTATGAATACGACATCATGACCTCCACAACAACAGAGAAGGTTATTGATAGTTTAGAGTCAATCTTCAGCCGTCATGGTTTGCCAATCACCTGCAAATCTGATAATGGTCCCCAATTCAGATCTGAATTATTCAAAGAATACTGTGAAAACAACAGGATCAAACACCTGAAAATGACAGCAAAATGGGCTCAGGCTAACGGAGAAGTCGAGCGCCAGAATGCATCGCTGATGAAGAGAATCAGAATTGCTCAGTCAGAAGGACTAGATTGGAAACGTGAACTTAGAAAATATGTGACTGTGTACAGGAGCATTGACCATGCCACAACAGGAAAGAGCCCGGCAGAGCTGCTCTTTAGACGGAAAATGAGAGGAAAGCTGCCAGACATCACAGAGTCGCGCGCAGACATGGAAGTACGTGACCAGGATGCAGAACAAAAAGGCAAGTCCAAACTGTACGCAGATGAACAGCGGAGAACACAATACTCAGAGGTGGAAGTTGGCGACACGGTGCTGGTACGGCAGGACAAAGTGGACAAGTTCACCACTCCTTTTAATGCCACACCGCACAAAGTTTTGAGTAAAACAGGGAGTCAAGTAGTAGTAGAATCTCCAGACGGAGCACGCTACTCAAGAAACACTACATTTGTGAAGAAATACAGAACCAATGGACCAAAGGAGACACTCCATGAGCAGGAGGAAACACAAGGGACTGAGGACAGTATAGTAGACCCTGACACACATACCACTGTGACACAGGCAATACCCACTGACACCAACATGTCAGACATACCCAATACAGCCAGACCTCAAAGGGTTAAAAGAAAACCCCAAAGACTGTCTGATTATGTCACAACATAAACTGTGCGAGAACTGCATGGGTGATGTTAAATGTTTAAACCTGGGAATTATTTAGTTGTGTGGTAAGACAAGTTTGTAAAAAGTTTATAAATCAAATAAGTTATGCAGCGTTATTGTAAGCAACTGTTTGTAAACTGCAAGTTTGTTTCCAAGGAAAAGGGGGATGTCGTGTATTGATTGCGAGTTTGACACCAGTCAATACGGTAATGTAATGTGCGAGTTTAACACCAGTTAATACGGTAATGTAATGTGCATTGCATTATGGGAATTACCTGGGAAAGCAGCAGTCAGCCATTTTACAAATAAAGTAAAGATCACAGTTAGAAGCCTGTCTGCCTGACTCTGATTTAATTCGCCGTATCTACATGCTTGATTGAACGCATTAAAGCATAGATACAACAAGAGACAGAGAGAGAGAAAGAGAGAGAGACAGAGAGAGACAGAGAGAGAGACAGAGACAGAGAGAGAGAGACAAAGACAGAGACAGAGAGAGACAGCGAGAGACAGAGACATAAGAACATAAGAACATAAGAAATAGGAGCAGGAGTAGGCCAATCGGCCCCTCGAGTCTGCGCCACCATTCAATAAGATCATGGCTGATCTGATCCTAACCTCAAATCTACGATCACTCTCCATCCCACCCGAACCCATGTGATCTCCCGGGAGAGGCGAAAAACCAGATAAAAAACCCAATGGCCAATTTGGGAGAAAAAATCTGGGAAATTCCTCTCCGACCCATCTAAGCGATCGAAACTCGTCCAGGAGATCACTCTGTCCCTGTATTTTCTACAGTACTTAACTTCTGTAAAGGCGATCTCCACCCCAGCCAGGAACAGGAATAAAACCATCTCCTGAAATCTAACACAGAATTAGAACACAAGAAGTAGGAGCAGAACCAGGCTACACGGCCCCTGGGCCCGCTCCACTACCCACAGGGTCATGACCATTCCGAACCTAGATTCATGTCCAAATTCCTGCCCGCTCCCCGTAACCCTTAATTCCCTTTACTTCTAGGAAACTGCCTATTTCTGTTTTAAATTTATTTAATGATGTAGCTTCCACAGCTTTCTGGGGCAGCAAATTCCACAAACCTACCACCCTCTGAGTGAAGAAGTTTCTCCTCATCTCAGTTTTGAAAGAGCAGCCCCTTATTCTAAGATTATGCCCCCTAGTTCTAGTTTCACCCATCATTCGGAACATCCTCACCGCATCCACCCGATCAAGCCCCTTCACAATCTTATATGTTTCAATAAGATCGCCTCTCATTCTTCTGAACTCCAATGAGTAGAGTCCCAATCTACTCAACCTCTCATCATATGTCCGCCCCCTCATCCCCGGAATTAACCGAGTGAACTTTCTTTGTACTGACTCGAGAGCAAGTATGTCTTTTCTTAAGTATGGACACCAAAACTGTATGCAGTATTCCAGGTGCGGTCTCACCAATACCTTGTACAACTGCAGCAATACCTCCCTGTTTTTATATTCTATCCCCCTAGCAATAAAAGCCAACATTCCATTGGCCTTCTTGATCACTTGCTGCACCTGCATACTAACTTTTTGAGTTTCGTGCACCAGGACCCCCAGATCCCTTTGTACTACAGTACTTTCCAGTTTCTTGCCATTAAGATAATAACTTGCTCTATGATTTTTCCTGCCAAAGTGCATAACCTCACACTTTCCAGTATTGTATTCCATCTGCCAAATCTCTGCCCACTTACTTAGCCTATCTATGTCCCTTTGCAGGTTTTTTATGCCCTCCTCACTCACTACTTTCCCTCCCATCTTTGTATCATCTGCAAACTTTGATGTTACACTCGGTCCCCTCCTCCAAATCATTAATATAGATTGTAAAGAGTTGGGGACCCAGCACTGACCCCTGCGGAACACGACTAGTTACTGATTGCCAGTCTGAGAATGAACCATTTATCCCAACTCTCTGCCTTCTGTTAGATAGCCAATCCTCTATCCATGCCAGAATATTACCCCCAATCCCGTGATTTTTTATCTTAAGCAATAATCTTTTGTGTGGCACCTTGTCAAATGCTTTTTGGAAGTCTAAATACACTACGTCCACTGGTTCCTCTTTATCCACCCTGTATGTTACTTCCTCAAAGAACTCAAGCAAATTTGTCAAACATGACTTCCTCTTCATGAAACCATGCTGAGTTTGTCCTATTAAATTATGTTTATCCAAATGTCCCGTTACTGTCTCCTTAATAATGGACTCTAAAATTTTACCAACCACAGATGTTAGGCTAACAGGTCTCTAGTTTCCAGCCTTCTGCCTACTACCCTTTTTAAATAAGGGTGTTGCATTAGCAGAGAGAGACAGAGAGAGAGAGAGAGAAACAGAAACAGAGGAGAGAGACAAAGAGACGGACAGAGAGAGACAGAGTTAGCCAGAGACAGAGAGAGAAAGAGAGAGAAAGAGAGAGAGAGACAGAGTGAGAGAGAGAGACAGACAGAAACAGAGAAAGAAAGAGACAGAGAGAGACAGACAGAGAGAGAGACAGAGAGAGAGAGAAAGAGAGAGAGAGAAAGAAAGAGAGAGAGAGAGAGAGAGCAAGTGAGAGCCAGAGAGAGAGAGAGAGAGACAGAGAGCAACAAAGAGAGAGAGCCAGAGAGAGAGAGAACACCCTTCATTTCAAAGCCTTTCAGACCCAAGAGCTAAACCCAGAAAAGAGTCCCCTGAGTCAGCTGCTACGGAAACTAAGTACTCAGCCGGACCCTGACCAGCCCCAGACCAACACAGCCGCCCAAACACCAATCCGAGTGAACCAAATCATTAAAAAATGCAAAGAAACCTACCTGGAACATTGGAACAAAATAACCGAAAGCCAAAGCAGATTAGAATGTTACCGGGCCCTAAAAAGAGAATATAAACTGGCAGACTACCTCACGACCATCAGAGACACAAAACAGAGACAGACCCTCACCAGGTACAGACTAAGCGACCACCAACTGGAAATTGAAAAAGGCAGATACAAGAAATCCTGGCAGCCTAGAGAGAATAGAATATGCGATCAATGTCTGGCTGGCGAGGTTGAAACAGAAATGCATTTCCTCCTAAAATGCGAAAAATTCAACACATCAAGAAACATATTATTCAACAAGCTAAGCCAAACAACCCCAGATTTCAAGGAATTGGATGATCTGTCAAAATTGAGATTAGTCCTAGGAGAAGGAGACAGACCATACCTTGGGGCCAAATATGTAACAACATGTCACAACCTGAGGACTGTTTAAAATTAAGACTGTTTAAAATTAATATTGAACGTACCAAATGAAGTACAAAGACTGTTTAAAATTAATATTGTTTAAAAGTAATATTGTATGTACCCAACAAATGTCAAATCGATTGACACCTACAGAATGTTGGAAAACTGTACCTTTTTGCTATGTAAGCTTTGGCAATATGGTTCTCTGTAAACTTTCATGCCAATAAAGCATTTTAATTGGAATTGGAATTGGAATTGGAGAAAGAGAAAATGTATATTTATACACTCAGGGATATATCTGTTTATACACTGTATGGATAGATCTGTATTTTTGGTAACAAACATGAATGTTTTTCGATGCTTTGGCAACATAAGATGTAACTTGTCATGCCAATAAAGCGATTTGAATTGAATTGAATTGAATTGAATTGAGAGAGAGACAGAGAGAGAGAGACAGAGAGAGACAGAGAGAGAGACAGAGAGAGACAGAGATCTTTGCTAAAGCCCTGAAGGACGTCGCTTTTAACCGGGTCCATACCCAGACTCCAAGAGGACCCCCCCCCCCCCCGACCACCAGAGATCAGCGGGGTACATATCAGGACCACTACAAAGACCACCACCACACCAACCGAGACCAGAGAGGATCCCCATGCACAACAATATCAGACCTGCATCACTCCTGTCCCACAGGGGAACAGGACCGCTCCCAGCCAGACAGAGGGAGAGATGCACAGGACGTACGCAATACCTCAGACAGAGACAATCCATTAAGAGACAATAAGCAGATGCGCAGCAGCATCTACTTCCGCCTTATGGATCAAGGACTAATTAATAGAATGAACTGTAACCAAATAGTATTGACTTTTATAGACAACTGAGATGATCTTTTTTTCCCACACTTAGACACGACAAACACGTACCACTCTTTAACCTATCATAGTAAAAGATCAAACTTAACATGAAATCCTTATATATTTCGACCTGGAATATCCAAGGTCTACGCTCTTCGGTGCTCGACGTGAAGAGTAGGACCCCAGAGTTCATAGATGAAACTAAAGACCGAGATATTATCATTTTACAGGAAACTTGGTATAAAGGAAAAGGACACACTGGCTGTCCCCAAGGGTACACTGAGCTGGTGGTCCCCTCCAATAAATTACCAAGAGTAACCCAAGGCAGAGACTCCGGAGGCATACTGATCTGGTTTAAAACAGAACTTAAGAATTACATCAAATTTATAAAAAAGGGCGAAAACTACATGTGGCTCAAAATTGAGAGGGAGATTATCTCTAACACCCAAGATGTTTACATTTGCGCACTTTATATCCCCCCAATGGATTCCCCGTACTTTAAAGAGGACACCTTCTCCAACATTGAGGGGGAAATTATCCAATACCAGGCCCAGGGGAACGTGTTGATCTGTGGGGACCTCAATTCAAGAACGGGCGAAGAACCAGACTTCACCAATAATCAGGGAAACAATTACGTATTCGGGAATAACCACTTCGATATCCCTTCCCTTCCATACAGGCATAACTGCGACAAGCAGACAAATACCAACGGAAAACAGCTCCTACAGCTCTGTCGAAGCCTGGGTCTGTACATTGTCAATGGTAGGTTCATAGGAGACCTCCTAGGAAGATCGACCTATTGCTCACCTCTTGGCTGCAGCACAGTAGACTATATGATTACAGATTTGGACCCATCCTCTTTCAGAGCATTCACAGTCAAACCACAAACAACACTGTCAGATCACAGTCAAATTACTATGTATCTCAAAAAGACAGAAACAAACAACATAGAAACACAACCCAGTAAACTGTACAACACCAAAAAATCGTACAGATGGGCCAAAAACGACACGGAAAAATACCAGAAAACAATTAGCAATGCATCAACTCAAGCTCTCTTGGACACCTTTCTGGATAACATATACACTCACAATAAAGAAGGCGTAAACCGGGCAGTAAATAACCTAAACAATATTTTTGATAATTTGGCAACAAGGGCAAACTTGAAAGCTCGAAAGAACAAACCCAAAACAAAAAACTATGAAAAATGGTTTGACCCAGATTGCCATAACATGAGGAAAAAACTTAGAAAAATATCAAACCAAAAACACAGACATCCAGAAAACGAGGAATTACGCCTTATTTATTGTCAGACACTAACACAATACAGAAACACACTCAGAACCAAAAAAGAGCAATATATTAAGAATACACTCAGCTCCATTGAGGAATCCATTGATTCCAATTGTTTCTGGGACAACTTGAATACACTACACAAAAAACAACACGACGAATTGGCCATTCAAAATGGGGACACATGGGAAAACCACTTTGAAAAATTATACCAGAAAAACAAACTAAGGCCAGAGCAACACCAAATATGCAAAAAACTGGAAAAGCTAGAAATGGCCATAAAAGATAACCAAAACCCGCTAGACTCCATAATAACAGAAAAAGAACTTTTTGAAAAACTCAAGGACCTGCGACCAGGAAAAGCTTGCGGGACAGACGGCATACTAAACGAGATGATTAAACACACAGACGACAAAATGAAACTGGCTATCCTAAAACTCTTCAACTTGGTTCTGAGTGTCGGTTACTTCCCTGATATCTGGAACAAAGGACTCATAACGCCCATATACAAAAGTGGGGACAAAGTCGACCCAAATAACTATCGAGGCATCTGTGTAAACAGTAACCTGGGGAAGGTATTCTGTAGCATCATAAACAAAAGACTTATAAACTTCCTTGAGGAGCACAATGTCTTGAGTAAAAGCCAAATTGGATTCCTGCCAAACTATAGAACATCAGATCATATCTTCACCCTACAGACCCTAATTGACAAACACGTTCACCATAACAAAAGCAAAATCTACGCATGCTTTATAGATTTCCAGAAGGCTTTCGACTCCATCTGGCATGACGGTTTATTCCTGAAACTTATCAAAAGCGGGGTAGGGGGAAAAACATATGATGTAATTAAATCAATGTATACAAACAACAAATGTGCAGTTAAAATTGGAGACAAACAAACAAAATACTTCCCACAGGGGCGGGGGGTGACGCAGGGCTCGCCAATCTCACCGACACTCTTTAATATTTACATAAATGAATTGGCAAAACTACTTGAACAATCTACAGCACCCGGCCTCACCCTATATGAATCCAAGGTTAAATTCCTCCTCTATGCAGATGACCTGGTTCTGCTGTCACCAACTAAGGAGGGTCTACAGCAGAACCTGGATCTGCTGGAGTCGTACTGCCAGACTTGGGCCCTGACAATAAATCCCCAAAAAACCAAAGTCCTTGTGTTCCAGCAAAGATCCAGACATCAGGGACCCAAAATAAATTTCACACTAGGAACAACCAAAATTGAACAAACCACTAACTACACATACTTGGGCTTAAAAATCAGTTCTACGGGAAACTTCAAACTGGCTGTGAATGAACTGAAAGAGAAAGCAAGAAGGGCTTTCTATGCCATTAAAAAATCAATCCAAATAGAAATCCCAATTAGCATTTGGCTAAAAATTTTCAAATCAGTAATTGAACCAATTGCACTCTATGGCAGTGAGGTGTGGGGACCGCTAACACAACAAGAATTTGCAAAATGGGACAAACACCCAATTGAGATCCTACATGCAGAATTCTGTAAAAGTATCCTCCGGACTCAAAGGAAAACAGTAAACAATGCATGCAGGGCGGAACTAGGCCAATATCCATTAATAATCACTATCCAAAAAAGAGCTCCCAAATTTTGGAATCACCTACAAATGAGCAACCCCCAATGCTATCACTACGACGCCCTGAAATGCCAAGAGCTGACCATAAAGAAGAATACCCTCAGTCAACTAGTCCTGGGACTCAGTGAAGTAACTTCTAACACTACTAACAATAACCAGCCCCAGGACAGTGACAGCGTAACACAAAGAATTCGACCCAACACAATCGTCGCTAAACAAAAGGAAAAATATCTGACATATTGGGCAGAAACAACAAAAAACCAAAGCAAACTCAATTGCTACTTGGCCCTAAACAGACAATACAACATAGCTGATTACCTGACCATGGTAAAGGACAGCAAACTGAGAAAAATCCTGACAATGTACAGACTTAGTGAACATAGCCTGGCGATCGAAAAAGGTAGACACAGGCAGACCCGGCTACCAAGAGAGGACAGGATATGCTCTCACTGCAGTCAGGGAATGGTGGAGACAGAGATGCACTTCCTCACAGCTTGTAGAAAATATCAGGGCATAAGGGAGAATTTCTACCCAAAATTTACAAAAATATGCCCGGAATTCAGAAAATTGAATGACGACCAAAAACTCCCATACCCACTAGGGGAAGAGAGAAGTTGCATAACACTGGCGGCACACTATGTTACAGCTTGCCATAAACAGAGGGACAACCACTAAAGATAAGATAAGAGTATATATAAATTATATGAAAGTATATTTATACACTCAGGGATATATCTGTTTATACACTGTATGGATAGATCTGTATTTTTGTGAACAAACATGAATGTTTTCCGATGCTTTGGCAACATAAGATGTAACTTGTCATGCCAATAAAGCGATTTGAATTGAATTGAATTGAATTGAATTGAGACAGACAGATACAGAGAGAGAGAGACAGAGAGTGAGACAGAGAGTGAGACAGAGAGAGAGAGAGAGAGAGAATGACAGAGAGACAAAGAGAGAAAGAGAGATAGACAGAAACAGAGAGACAGTGAGTGTCAGAGAGAGAGACAGACAGAGAGAGAGAGAGAAACAGAGAGAGAGAGACAGAGACAGACAGAGAGAGAGACAGAGAGAGTAACAGAAACAGAGAAAGAGAGAGAGAGACAGAGACAGAGAGACAGTAAGAGAGGCAGGTTTAAATCAAACATGGCCACAGTAAATAATAATTCTAATAGGTCTAAGTGCATTAAAAAAACAAGCCTGGAGGTTTTGTGTCTTAATGCGAGGAGCATTCATAATAAGGTGGATGAAAAGCTGTGCAAATAGAGGTAAACGAATATGATTTGATTGGGATTACGGAAACATGGCTCCAGGGTGGCCAAGGCTGGGAACTCAACATCCAGGGGCATTCAATATTCAGGAAAGAAAGGCAAAAAGGAAAAGGAGGTGGGGTAGCATTGCTGGTTAAAGAAGGGATTAACACAATTGTAAGGAAGGATATTAGCTCTGGTGATGTGGAATCTGTATGGGTAGAACTGAGAAATACCAAGGGGCAGAAAATGTTAGTGGGAGTGGTATATAGACCTCCAAACAGTAATGCTGAGGTTGGGGATGGCATTAAAAGGGAAATTAGAGAAGCGTGCAATAAGGGCACAGCAGTCATCATGGGTGACTTTAATCTACATATAGATTGGGCTAACCAAATTAGTAACAATACTGTGGAGGAGGAATTCCTGGAGTGTTTACAGGATGGTTTCCTGGACCAATATGTCGAGGAACCAACCAGAGACCAGGCCATCTTAGACTGGGTATTATGTAATGAGAAAGCAATCTTGTTGTACGAGGCCCCTTGGGTCGGAGCGATCATAATATGACAGAATTCTTCATTAAGATGGGGAATGAAATAGTTGACTCAGAGACTAGGGTCCTGAATTTAAATAAAGGAAACTACGATGGTCTGAGGCGCGAGTTGGGTAGGATTGATTGGGGAATGTCACTCAAAGGGTTGACAGTGGATAGGCAATGGCAAACATTCAAAAACCGCATGGATGAACTACAGAATTTGTTCATCCCAGTTTGGCATAAAAATAAAACAAAAAAGGTGACTCAACCATGGCTAACAAGGGAAATTAGGGATAGCATAAGATCCAAGGAGAGGACATATAAATTGGCCAGAAAAAGCAGTAAACCTGAGGATTGGGAGCAGTTTAGGATTCAACAAAGGAGGACAAAGGGATTAATTAAGGGGAAAATAGAATATGAGAGTAAGCTTGCAGGGAACATAAAAACTGACTGTAAAAGCTTTTATAGATATGTGAAGAGAAAAAGATTGATGAAGTCAAGCGTAGGTCCCTTGCAGTCAGAATCAGGGGAATTTATAATGGGGAACAAAGAAATGGCAGGCCAATTAAATACATATTTTGGTTCTGTCTTCACAAAGGAGGACACAAATAACCTCCCAGAGATGTCGGGGAACATAGGGTCTGATGAAAGGGAGGAACTGAAAGAAATCAGTATTTGTAGGGAAATGGTGTTAGGGAAATTGACGGGATTGAAGGCTGATAAATCCCCAGGGCCTGATAATCTACATCCTAGGGTACTTAAGGAAGTGGCCCTAGAAATAGTAGATGCATTGCTGATCATCTTCCAACATTCGATGGAATCTGGAACAGTACCCATGGATTGGAGGGTAGCTAATGTTACCCTACTATTCAAAAAAGATGGTAGAGAGAAAACGAGGAATTACAGACCAGTAAGCCTGACATCGGTAGTGGGGAAAATGCTAGAGTCCATTATAAAATATGTAATAGCAGAGCACTTGGAAAACAGTGACAGGATCGGACAAAGTCAACATGGATTTACAAAAGGTAAATTGTGCTTGACTAATCTACTGGAATTTTTTGAGGATGTAACTGGTAAAATAGATAAGGGAGAACCAGTGGATGTTCTTTATTTGGACTTTCAGAGGCTTTCAATAAGGTCCCACATAAGAGATTAGCGTGTAAAGTTAAGGCACATGGGATTGGGGGCAAGGTATTGACTTGGATAGAGAACTGGTTGGCAGACAGAAAGGAAAGAGTTAGAATAAACGGGTCTTTTTCCGAGTGGCGGGCAGTGACTAGTGGGGTACCGCAGGGATCGGTCCTAGGACCCCAGCTATTCATAATATATATTAATGATCTAGACAAGGGAACTAGATGTAATATCTCCAAGTTTGCAGATGACACAAAGCTGGGTGTGTGTGAGGAGGATGTCGAGAAACTCCAGGATGATTTGGACAGGTTGGGTGATTGGGCAGATGCATGGCAGATGCAATATAACGTGGATAAATGTGAGGTTATCCACTTTGGTGGCTAAAACAGGAAGGCAGATTATTATCTGAATGGCAATAGATTGGGAGACGGGGAAGTGCAACGAGACCTGGGTGTCCTTGTGCACCAGTCGCTGAAGGTAAGCATGCAGGTGCAGCAGGCGGTTAAGAAGGCAAATGGTATGTTGGCCTTCACAGCAAGAGGGTTTGAGTACAGGAATAAGGATGTCCTGCTGCAGTTGTACAGGGCCTTGGTGAGACCACATCTTGAGTATTGTGTGCAGTTTTGGTCGCCTTATCTGAGGAAGGATGTTCTTGCCATGGAAGGAGTTGAGTGAAGCTTCACCAGGCTGATACCTGGGATGGCAGGAATGATGTATGAGGAGAGATTGGGTCGATTGGGCTTATACTCACTGGAGTTTAGAAGAATGAGAGGGGATCTCATTGAAACTTATAAAATTCTGACAGGACTGGACAGACTAGATGCAGGAAGGATGTTCCCGATGGTCGGGGAGTCCAGAACCAGGGGTCACAGTCTAAGGATATGGGGTAAGCCATTTAGGATAGAAATGAGGAGGAATTTCTTCACCCAGAGAGAGGTGAACCTGTGGAATTCTCTACCACAGAAGGCAGTAGAGGCCAATTCATTAAATATATTCAAGAAGGAGTTGGATACATTTCTTAAGGCTAAAGGGATCAAGGGGTATGGGCAGAAAGCAGGGACAGGGTACTGAATTTAGATGATCAGCCATGATCGCATTGAATGGCGGAGCAGGCTCGAGGGGCCGAATGGCCTACTCCTGCTCCTGTCTTCTATGTATGTTTCTGTGACATAGAGAGAGAGACAGGGAGACAGAGAGAGACAGACCGACAGAGAGAGAGACAGACAGACAGACAGACAGAGAGGCTGAGATAGCGAGAGACAGAGAGAGAGAGAGAGAGAGAGAGACAGAGAGAGAGCCAGAGAGAGAGAGAGTGACAGTGAGAGAGAGATAGAGAGAGAGAGAGAGACGGAGAGAGACACAGAGAGACAGAGAGTGAGAGACAGAGAGAGACACAGAGAGAGACACAGAGAGAGCGAGAGACAGAAGCAGAGAAAGAGAGAGAGAGAGAGAGACAGAGAGAGAGAGACAGAGAGAGAGAGAGAGAGAGAGACAGAGAGAGAGACAGAGAAAGAGACAGAGAGAGAGAGAGCGACAGAGAGAGAGAGAGAGAGAGACAGAGAGAGACAGTGCGAGAGAGAGAGCCAGAGAGAGACAGAGCCAGAGAGACAGAGACACACAATCACTCAGATGAATGCACACACTCACACTCTCTCTCTGTCACACTCTTTCACACTCCCACATGCTCTTACACCCGCAGACCCTCACACTCTCACACACCCTCTCACACACACCCTCACTCTCATACACTCTCACTCTCACACTCACTCACACTCTCTCACATTCTCTCACACTCTCTCACACTCATACTCTGACGTTCACACGCGCTCACACACACTCGTGAGCTGAATTGGTTTGTGTGATGTTCTCACATTACCTCTGAGTCTCCTCTCTCTAATATCTCGTGCTGTCTCACCTTCTCATGCATGGCTTTGTGATTTTTCTTTGTTTTTTTCAGGAACTGTTTCAAACTCCCGGACGACATGTATTCAGTGATAAATATAACCTGGGGAGAAGACCAATGGCAGTGCTTATTGGAGACGGGTAAAGAAAGGAAAGAAAGACTTCATAGAATCATAGAAATTTACAGCACAGAAGGAGGCCATTTGGCCCATCGTGTCCGTGCTGGCCGACAAAGAGCTATCCAGCCTAATCCCACTTTCCAGCTCTTGGTCCGTAGCCCTGCAGGTTACAGCATCCCAAGTGCACATCCAAGTCCTTTTTAAATGTGATGAGGGTCTCTGCCTCTCCCACCCTTTCAGGCAGTGAGTTCCAGACCCCCACCACCCTCTGGGTGAAAATATTTCTCCTCAAATCCCCTCTAAACCTCCGACCAATTACTTTAAATCTCTTCCCCTGGTTATTGACCTCTGCTAAGGGAAACAGGTCCTTCCTATCCACTCTATCTAGGACCCTCATAATTTTATACACCTCAATAAGATCTCCCCTCAGCCTCCTCTGTTCCAAGGAAAACAGACCCAGCCTATCCAGTCTTTCCTCATAGCTAAGATTCTCTACTCCCAGCAACATCCTTGTAAATCTCCTCTGTACCCTCTCTAGTGCAATCACATCCTTCCTGTAATGTGGTGACCAGAACTGCACGCAGTATTCTAGCTGCGGCCTATCTAGTGTTTTATACAGTTCAAGCATAACCTCCCTGCTCTTATATTCTATGCCACGGCTAATAAAGGAAAGTATCCCGTATGCTTTCTTAACCACCTTTCCTGCTACCTTCAGGGATCTGTGGACATGCACAGGTAACATTCGCGCCACAGAAGTGCCAGGCAATGACTATCTCCAACAAGCGAGTGTCTAACCACCGCCTCTTGACATTCAACGGCATTACCATCGCCGAATCCCCCACCATCAACATCCTGAGGGTCAACATTGACCAGAAGCTTAACTGGACCAGCCACATAAATACTGTGGCGACAAGAGCAGGTTAGAGGCTGGGTATTCTACGGTGAGTGTCTCACCTCCTGACTCCCCAAAGCCTTTCCACCATCTACAAGGCACAAGTAAGGAGTGTGATGGAATATTCTCCACTTGCCTGGATGAGTGCAGCTCCAACAACACTCAAGTAGCTCGACACCATCCAGGACAAAGCAGCCCACTTGATTGGCACCCCATCCACCACCTTAAACATTCACTCCCTCCACCACCGGCGTACCGTGGCTGCAGTGTGTACCATCTACAAGATGCACTGCAGCAACTCGCCAAGGCTTCTTCGCTAACACCTCCCAAACCCGCGACCTCTTCCACCTAGAAGGACAAGGGCAGCAGCCGCATGGGAGCACCATCCCCTCCAAGTTCCCCTCCCAGTCACACACCATCCTGACTTGGAAGTATATCGCCGATCCTTCATCGTCGCTGGGTCAAAATCCTGGAACTCCCTCCCTAACAGCACTGTGGGAGCACCTTCACCACACGGACTGCAGCGGTTCAAGAAGGCAGCTCACCACCACCACCTCAAGGGCAACTAGGGATGGGCAATAAATGCTGGCATTGCCAGCGACACCCACATCCCATAAACGAATTTTTAAAATGAACAAAAATGCACTCCAAGGTCCCTCTGATCCTCTGCACTTCTCAGTGTCCCACCATTTATTGTGTATTCTGTTGTCTTGGCCTTCCCCAAATGCATTACCTCACACTTCTCCGGATTGAATTCTATTTGCCACTTTTCTGCCCACATAAGAACATAATAAGAACATAAGAAATAGGAGCAGGAGTCGGCCATTCAGCCCCTCGAGCCTGCTCCGCCATTCAATAATGATCATGGCTGATCTGATCTTGGCCTCAACTCCACTTCCCTGCCCGCTCCCCATAACCCTCGACTCCCTTATCGTTCAAAAATCTGTCAATCTCCACCTTAAATATATTCAATGACCCAGCCTCCACAGCTCTCTGGGGAAGAGAATTCCAAAGATTCACGACCCCCTGAGAGAAGAAATTCTTCCTCATTTCCATTTTAAAAGTGTTTCCCCTTATTCTGAAACTATGCCCCCTAGTTCTAGATTCCCCCACGGGGGGGAAACATCCTCTCAGCATCTACCCTGTCGAGCCCCCTCAGAATCTGATATTTTTCAATAAGATCCCCTCTCATTCTTCTAAACTCCAATGAGTATAGGCCCAACCTGCTCAACCTTTCTTCATAAGACAACCCCCTCATCTCTGGAATCAACCTCGTGAACCTTCTCTGAACTGCCTCCAATGCAAGTATATCCTTCCTTAAATAAGGAGACCAAAACTGTACGCAGTACTCCAGGTGTGGTCTCACCAATACCCTGTACAGTTGTAGCAAGACTTCCCTACTTTTCCATTCCATTCCCTTTGCAATAAAGGCCAACATTCCATTTACCTTCCTAATTACTTGCTGTACCTGCAAGCTAACTTTTTGTGCTTCATGTACGAGGACCCCCAGATCCCTCTGTACCACAGCATTTTGTAATCTCTCTCCATTTAAATAATAATTTGATTTTTTATTTTTCCTACCAAAGTGGATAACCTCGCATTTTCCCACATTATACTCCATCTGCCAAATTTTTGCCCACTCACTTAACCTGTCTATATCCCTTTGCAGTCTTCTTCACAACTTGCTAACCCACCTATCTTTGTATCATCAGCAAATTTGGCTACAGTACACTCTCTTCCTTCATCCAAGTCATTAATATAGATTGTAAATAGTTGAGGCCCCAGCACTGATCCCTGTGGCACCCCACCAGTTACAGTTTGCCAACCTGAAAATGACCCATTTATCCCGACTCTCTGTTTTCTGTTAGTTAGCCAATCCTCTATCCATGCTAATATATTACCCCCAACCCCGTGAGCTCTTATCTTGTGTAGTAACCTTTTATGTGCCACACTTTTCTGCCCACCTGACCAGTCCATTGATATCTCCCTGCAGGCTACAGCTCTCTTCCTCACTATCAACCACAACCTGTTATGAGGTACTTTATCAAACACCTTTTGAAAGTCCATATACACAATATTAACCATACTACCCTCATCAACCCTTTCCTTTACTTCATCAGTGAACTCAATCAAGTTAGTCAAACACGATTTGCCTTTAACAAAGCTGTGCTGACTTTCATTTATTAACCCATAATTTTCCAAATGACAATTAATTTTCTCACAGATTATTGCCTCTAAAAGATTCCCCACCCCTGACGTTCGGCTGACTGGCCTGTAGTTGCAGGGTTAATCACGCTCCCCTTTTTTTGAACAGGGTGTAACATTTGCAATCCTCCAGTCCTCTGGCACCACTCCCATATCGAAGGAGGATTGGAAGATTGTGGCCAGAACCTCCGCAATTTCCACCCTTACCTCCCTCAGTAGGGTGAATTTTCTACTTTGAGCGTGGCCATCCTTTAGTGTACCTCCTCTTTATCTATTTTTATCCTATTGATTTCTCTACTGCCTCCTCCTTTACTGTGACACTGGCAGCATCCTCTTCTCCAGTGAAGACTACAACCTACTGCTAATATCCAAAATTGTGCCCCGCCCCATTCCCGATCATTGTGCCCCATTCCCGATCATTGTGCCCCATTCCCGATCATTGCGCCCCATTCCCGATCATTGCGCCCCATTCCCGATCATTGCGCCCCATTCCCGATCATTGCGCCCCATTCCCGATCATTGCGCCCCATTCCCGATCATTGCGCCCCATTCCCGATCATTGCGCCCCATTCCCGATCATTGCGCCCCATTCTCGATCATTGTGCCCCATTCCCGATCATTGTGCCCCATTCCCGATCAGCCGCTCTGCCTTCCCCTACTGCACCGAAACAATGCTCACTGCCCTTTCTGACAGTAGACACAGTGGATTCCTGCCCAAAACCTACTCACCCTGGTGGGGGTCTCTCCGGCTGGGGTTTCTCCGGCCGGGGTCTCTCCGGCGGGGGTCCCTTTGGCGGGGCTCTCTCTGGCGGGGGTCTTTCCAGCGGGGCTCTCTCTGGTGGGGGTCTTTCCGGCGGGGGTCTCTCCGATGGGGGTCTTTCCGGCGGGGGTCTCTCTGGCAGGGTTCTCTCCGGCAGGGGTCCCTCTGGCGGGGGTCTCTCCGGCAGGGGTCTCTCCGGCAGGGGTCTCTCCGGCAGGGGTCCCTCTGGCGGGGGTCTCTCCGGCAGGGGTCTCTCCGGCAGGGGTCCCTCTGGCGGGGCTCTCTCTGGAGGGGCTCTCTCTGGCGGGGGTCCCTCTGGCCGCGCTCTCTCTGGCCGCACTCTCTCTGGCGGGCGTCTTTCCGGCGGGGCTCTCTTTGGTGGGGCTCTCTCTGGTGGGGGTCTTTCCGGCGGGGGTCTCTCTGGCGGGCATCTTTCCGGCGGGGCTCTCTTTGGCGGGGCTCTCTCTGGCGGGGGTCTTTCCGGCGGGGGCCTCTCTGGCCGGGGTCTCTCCCCCGGGGGTCTCTCCGGCAGGGCTCCCTCTGGCGGGGGTCTCTTCGGTGGGGGTCTCACTGTTGTCTATCCAGTACCTGTGAAATTTTACAATGTTGGGGTGCTCGAGCTGCATGAAGTGATCAAAAACCAACTTAATGTTCTCCTGTAAAAAGAAATTCACAGTTAGACTCAGCAAGAGGAACTCCTAGAACTAGACAGAACTCCCCATGGAGACTGGGTCACATATACAGGATAGGTGTGTAACACAGAGATAGAGTCAAAAAAAAACCATGGGGAGATGAGGAGAATTTTTTTACGCAGCGAGTTGTTGTGATCTGGAATGCGCTGCCTGAAAGGGCGGCGGAAGCAGATTCAATAGTAACTTTCAAAAGGGAATTGGATAAATACTTGAAGGGAAAAGAGTCAGTGCTGAGGGGAAAGCGCAGGGGGCGTGGGGCGAGTTGGAGAGCTCCTTCAAAGAGCCAGCACAGGCCCGATGGGCCGAATGGCCTCCTTCTGTGCTGTGTGATTCCGTGATTCTATACTTATTCTAAGAAACCCAAGGAAGTGACCAAGAATTACTGCTGAAAACATAGAAACATAGAAGACAGGAGCAGGAGTAGGCCAGTCGGCCCCTCGAGCCTGCTCCGCCATTCAATGCGATCATGGCTGATCATCCAAATTCAGTACCCTGTCCCTGCCTTCTCCCCATATCCCTTGATCCCTTTAGCCTTAAGTAGGAAACAGAGAGTAGGAATAAATGGGTCTTTCGGGGTGGCAGGCGGTGACTAGTGGGGTACCGCAGGGATCAGTGCTTGGGCCCCAGCTATTCACAATATATATCAATAATTTAGGTGAGGGAACAAAATGTAATATTTCCAAGTTTGCTAATGACACGAAACTAGGTGGGACTGTGAGTTGTGAGGAGGATGCAAAGAGGTTTCAAGGCGATTTAGACAAGTTGAGTGAGTGGGCAAATACATGGCAGATGCAGTATAACGTGGATAAACGCGAAGTTATCCACTTCGGTAGGAAAAACAGAAAGGCAGAGTATTGTTTAAATGGTGATAGATTGGGAAATGTTGATGTACAAAGGGACCTGGGTGTCCTTGTACACCAGTCACTGAAAGCAAACATGCAGGTGCAGCAAGCAGTTAGGAAGGCAAATGGTATGTTGGCCTTCATTGCAAGAGGATTCGAGTACAGGAGCAAGGATGTCTTACTACAGTTATACAGGACCTTGGTGAGACCACACCTGGAGTAGTGTGCACAGTTTTGGTCTCCTTAACTAAGAAAGGATATACTTGCCATAGAGGGAGTGCAGCGAAGGTTCACCAGACTGATTCCTGGGATGGCAGGACTGTCATATGAAGAGAGATTGGGTCGACTAGGCCTGTATTCACTAGTGTTTAGAAGAATGAGAGGGGATCTCATTGAAACGTATAAAATTCTGACAGGGCTAGACAGACTGGATGCAGGGAGGATGTTTCCCCTGGCTGGGGGGGGTCTAGAATGAGGAGTCATAGTCTCAGGATAAGGGGTAGGACATTTAGGACTGAGATGAGGAAACATATCATCACTCAGAGGGTGGTGAACCTGTGGAATTCTCTACCGCAGAAGGCTGTGGAGGCCAAGTCACTGAATATATTTAAGAAGGAGATAGATAGATTTCTAGACACAAAAGGCATCAAGGGGTATGGGGAGAGAGCGGGAATATGGTATTCAGATAGAGGATCAGCCACGATCATATTGAATGGTGGAGCAGGCTCGAAGGGCCTACTCCTGCTCCTATCTTTCTATGTTTCTATGTTTTATCCAGTTGTCGGGGTCCATGTAGGTACCAACAACATAGGTAGGACTAAGAAAGAGGTTCTGCTGATAGAGTATGAGCAGCTTGGGGCTAAATTAAAAAGCAGAACTGATGTGCCTCAATAATTCCGAGACTCGATGTTAGCGAAACAAAACAAGGCTTTTATTAACTTAGAACGTAACACGTAAGAGAGAGAGATATCTTCCTTCTGGAGACTGAGGCCAGACTGAGCTAGCTTACAAAAGGGGCCAGGTATGGGCGGAGCCCTACACACACAGCACATTCCAGCACATTCCAATAAACAATACAATGAGGACTGGGGGAAGGGAAATGACACTGAAACCGACCACAGTCACAGGCAGTGATGAATGGAATATTTCATCACAAGAACCACAAAGGTAATAATCTCTGGATTACTACCTGAGCCACGTGCAAATTGGCATAGGGTAAATAAGATGAGAGAGATGAACGAGTGGCTCAAAGATTGGTGTGGAAGAAATGGGTTTCGATTCCTGGGGCACTGGCACCAGTACTAGGGATAAGAGGGAGCTGTTCTGTCAGGACGGGCTTCATTTGAACCAGGCTGGGACCAGTGTCCTGGCGAATCGAATAACTAGGGCTGTAGATAGGGCTTTAAACTAAATAGTGGGAGGGAGGGATACGCTGAGCAGAAATTTAAAAAGTCAAAGAAAAATGAGAAGGCAAAAGTGCAGGGTAGCGATAGGGGTAATGATAACCAGAATGTGACAGGAAGGGACAGAGCGTTTACACATAAGCATGCATCAGAAAGAGGGGTCAGAGTAGGGAAAAATGGTAAAAAGACAAAATTAAAAGCTCTATATCTGAACGCACGCAGCATTCGTAACAAGATAGATGAGTTGACAGCACAAATAGAAATAAATGGATAGCCATGACAGACGTTGTTGCAAGGTGACCAAAGCTGGGAACTGAATATTCAGGGATATTTGCCATTTTGTAAGGATAGGTAGAAAGGAAAAGGAGGTGGTGTACTTCTGTTAATAAGGGATGAGATCAGTGCAGTAATGAGAAATGATATTGGCCCAGAAGATCAAGATGTAGATTCAGTTTGGGTGGAGATAAGGAATAATAAGGGTAAGAAGTCATTGGTGGGAGTGGTCTACGGGCCCCTAAACAGTAGCCACACTGTAGGACAGAGTATAAATCAAGAAATAATAGAGGCTTGTAAGAAAGGTACGGCTATAATCATGGGAAATTTTAATCTTCATATTGATTGGACAATGCAAATTGGCAAAGGTAGACTTGAGGAAGAGTTCTTAGTGTATATGGGATGGTTTCTTCGAACAATAGGTTGTGGAACCAATCAGGGAGAAGACTATTTTAGATCTGGTAATGTGTAACGAGGCTGAATTAATTAATGATCTCAAAGTGAAGGATCCTCTTGGGAAGAGTGATCATAGCATGGTAGAATTTCAAATTCAGTTTGAGGGTGAGAAAGCTAGATTGCAAACTAGTGTCCTGAACTTAAACAAAGGTAATTACAAAGGTATGAAGGCGTACTTGGTTAAAGTAGACTGGGAAAATATATTTCAGGGTAAGACTGTAGAAAAGCAGTGGCAAACATTTAAGGAGATATTTCATAACTCTCAGCAAAGATATATTCCAGTGAGAAAGACTCTAAGAGAAGGATGAACCATCCGTGGCTAACTAAGGAAGTAAAGAATGGTATCAAATCTATATTAATGACTTGGATGAAGGGACCGAGTGTAATGTAGCCAAATTTGCTGATGATACAAAGGTAGGTGGGAAAGCAAATTGTGTGGAGGATGCAAAGAATCTCCAAAGGGATATAGACAGGCTAAGTGAGTGGGAAAATATCTGGCAGATGGAGTTTAATGTGGGAAAATGTGAGGTTATCCACTTTGGTAGGAAAAATAAAAAAGCTAATTATTATTTAAATGGGGAGAGATTACAAAATGCTGAGGTACAGAGGGATCTGGGGTCCTTGTACTTGAAGCACAAAAAGTTAGCATGTAGGTACAGCTAGTAATTAGGGAGGTAAATGGAATGTTGGCCTTTATTGCAAAGGGAATGGAGTATAAAAGCAGGGAAGTCCTGTTACAACTGTACAGGGTGTTGGTGAGACCACCCCTGGAGTACTGCGTACAGTTTTGATCTCCTTATTTAAGGAAGGCTATACTTGCATTGGAGGCAGTTCAGAGAAGGTTCACGAGGTTGATTCCAGAGATGAAGGGGTTGTCTTATGAAGAAAGGTTGAGCAGGTTGGGCCTATACTCATTGGAGTTTAGAAGAATGAGAGGGGATCTTATTGAAAAATATGATTCTGAAGGGGCTCGACAGGGTAGATGCTGAGAGGATGTTTCCCCTCGTGGGGGAATCTAGAACTAGGGGGCATAGTTTCAGAATAAGTGGGCACCCATTTAAAATGGAAATGAGGAATTTCTTCTCAGAGGGTCGTGAATCTTTGGAATTCTCTTCCCCAGAGAGCTGTGGAGGCGGAGTCATTGAATATATTTAAGGTGGAGATTGACAGATTTTTGAACTACGGGGGGTCAAGGGTTATGGGGAGCGGGCAGGGAAGTGGAGTTGAGGCCAAGATCAGATCAGCCTTGATCTTATTGAATGGCGGAGCAGGCTCGAGGGGCCGAATGACCGACTCCTGCTCCTACATCTTATGTAATTTACAGCATGGAAACAGCCAAACTGCTCCGTGCCCGTGTTTCTGCTCCACACGAGCCTCCTCCCACCCCTCTTCATCTCATCCTATCAGCATATCCTTCTAGTCCTTTCTCCTTCATATGCTTGTCTAGCCTCCCCTTAAATGCATCGATACTATTTCCAATCCCTGTGTTAGCGAGTTCCACATTCTCACCACTCTCTGGGTAAAGAAGTTTCTCCTGAATTCCCGATTGGATTTATTGTTGACTCTCTTATATCGATGGCCTCTTGATCTGGTCTCCCCCACAAGTGGAAACATCTTCTCTATGTCTACCCTATCAAACCTATACATTCCATTAAGAATTAAAACTCCAGGGAAAAAGTGATCCATCCGTGGCTAACTAAAGAAGTTAAAGATAGCATTAGATTGAAAGAAAAGGCTTATAATGTTGTGGAGAATAGTAGTAAGCTTGAGGATTGGTACAGTTTTAGAAACCAGCAAATGATGAACAAACAATTGATAAAAAATAGAATGAGAGTAAACTAGCAAGAAATATGAAAGCAGATTGTAAGAGATTCGACAAGTATGTAAAAAGGAAAAGAGTAGCAAAAGCAAACGTTGGTCCCTTAGAGGCTGAGACAGGAGAAATTATAATGGGGAATAAGGTAATGGCAGAGACTTTAAACGAATATTTTGTATCTGTCTTCACAGTAGAAGACACAAAAAGCAAACCAAAAATAGTGGGGAACTAAGGGGCTAATGAGAGTGAGGAACTTAAAGTAATTAAGATCAGTAGAGGAAAGTATTTGAGAAACTAATGGGACTAAAAGCCGACAAATCCCCCTGGACCTGACGGCCGACATCCTAGGGTTCTAAAGGAGGTGGCTGCAGAGATAGTGGATGCATTGGTTGTGAGCTTCCAAAGGCCTCGATCAGGTCACCCCTCAGTTTCCTCTTTTCTGGAGAAAAGAAGCCCAGCCTGTTCAATCTTTCCTGATAGGTATAAACTCTTAGTTCTGGTATCATTCAGTTTGGAGGTTGAAATAGGAGATGTTGCAATTGAGGTTCAAGGCATACCTCATGAATCAGGAAGATTCTGTGATCAGTGAAGTGAACTTCATGCCAAGCTACCTCCATCCCTTCCTCCGTGTCCATAGCAAGGTACGTGCTCTCGATCCCATGGACATTCCCCTGCCTCACCTAAGGGAAGAAGGAAACAGAAGGTGAATCAGAAAGGCCTGTGGTGTGAAAGCACACTTGCTACACAAGCCCATTGTCACAGGTAACTACGCCCTGAGAAAAGGCAACTCACGACACACTGGAACCAGAAGGAAGAACCTGCATTTATATCGCGCCTTTCATGACCTCAGGATGTCCCAAAACATTTTACAGCCAATGAAGCACTTCTCAGTTGTACTCACTTTAGTAATTTGTGCACAGCAAGCTCCCACAAACAACAATGACATAACCAATGTGAAAGTACTCTTCAAAATAACAACAGAAAACGCTGGAGATACTCAGCAGGCCAGGCAGCATCCGTGGAGAGAGAAACCGAGTTAACGTTTCAGGTCGAAGACCTTTCGTCAGAACTGGAAAAAAGCAGGGAATGGAACAGATTTTTAAGCAAGGGTAGGGGCTGGGAAATGGGGGAGGGGATGAAAGAACAAAAGGGAAGGTCTGTGATAGGATAGAAGGCCGGAGAGGTTAAGAGACATTAAGAGATATTCAAGGCAAGAGGAGGTGGTAATGGGGCAGGTTAAGAAACAAAGGATGGCTCGAGATGAAGTATAAATTGCGCTGGTAGAATGAAGGACAGCTGCCATGTGGGAGAGAAGAACAGGAGGCACAAACAAAAAGTGTGGATAATAAATATATATACGATAGGGGCCGGGGTTATGATCAGAAATAGTTGAACTCTGTGTGGAGTCCAGAGGGCTGTAAAGTGCCTAATCGAACGGTGAGGTGCTGTTCCTCGAGCTTCCGCTGAGCTTCCGTGGAACAATGCAAGAGGCCGAGGATGGTGAGGTCTGAGTGGGAATGGGGCGGAGAATTAAAGGGACAGGTGGAGGGATCACTTTGGAGGTGGCGGAAATGGTGGAGGATGATCCGTTGAATGTGGAGGCTGGTGGGGTGAAAGGTGAGGACAAGGGGAACCCTATCCTTAGTACGATAGCAAAATACTGCGGATGCTGGAAATCCGAAATAACAACAGAAAATGCTGGAAAAACTCAGCAGGCCAGGCAACATCCGTGGAGAGAGAAGCAGTGTCAACGTTTCAGGCCGAAGGTTCCTTGAACTACTGCTCTCGCCGCATCTTGAGATCTACGCTCAGCGCCATGCGGCGCCACATGAACACTCTCGACCTCTCTCTTCAGCAGCACCGACGCACTCTATCTCAAAGCTGTCCGGGTCCACAGTTCCATTTCATCCTTCGACTCATCCGACGCTTCAACAAAAAACTTTTTTTCTTCCTTTCCGATGTCAAGGATCGCAAGTTTCATCAACTCTTGAACACCAACACCCCTCCGGAACCTTCTTCCCCTTCACTTTCCCCTTCTCAACGGATCATCCTCCGCCATTTCCACCACAATCCAGTGTGATCCCACCACCAAACGCATCTTCCCCTCCCCTCCCCTTTCAGCATTCCGTAGGGACCGCTCCCTCCGAGACACCCGAGTCCACTCCTCTATCACCCCCAGCACCCCTTCCCCTTCGCCCGGCACCTTCCCGTGCAAGCGCAGGAGATGTAACACCTGCTCCTATACCTTCCCCCTTCCACTGTCCAGGGCCCCAAACACTCCTTCCAGGTGAAACAGCGATTTACTTGTACTTCTTGCAATCTAGTATACTGTATTCGCTGCTCACGATGCGGTCTCCTCTACATTGGGGAGACCAAACGCAGACTGGGTGACCACTTTGCGGAACACCTCCCTTCAGTCCGTAAGGGTGACCCCGAGCTTCCGGTCACCTGTCATTTCAATTCACCGCTCCATTCCCACTCGGACCTCACTGTCCTCGGCCTCTTGCATTGTTCCACGGAAACCCAGCGTAAGCTCGAGGAACAGCACCTCATCTTCCGATTAGGCACTTTACAGCCTTCCGGACTCAATATCGAGTTCAACAATTTCAGATCATAACCTCGGCCCCTATTACATTTTTATATATTTTAATCCACACCTTTGGTTTGTGACTTTTCCTTTTTTTCCTCTCTCTCCCGCATGGCAGCTGTCTCTCACTCTGCCAGCGCATTTCACACTTCACCTAGAGCCGTCTTTTGTCTCTTTACTTGTCCTATTACCATCTCGTCTCGCCTTGAATATCTTTTAATGTCTCCTCACCCCTCCCCGACCCTCCCTTTTGTTCTTTCACCCCCGCCCCCATTTCCCAGCCCCCTAACTTGCTTCTTAATCTGTTTCATTTCCTGCTTTTTTTTTTCAGTCCTGATGAAGGGTCTTCGACCTGAAACATTGACTCTGTTTCTCTCTCTATGGATGTTGCCGGGCCTGCTGAGTTTTTCCAGCGTTTTCTGTTGTTATTTCGGATTTCCAGCATCCGCAGTATTTTGCTATCGTAGCTGTGGGAGTCAGTGGGCTTGTAGTGAATGTTGGTCAATAGCCTATCTCCAGAGATGGAGAGGGAGAAGTGGAGGAAGGGAAGAGTTGGAGATAGACCACTCTCACTCTCACTCCCCATACTAGATGCAGGAAGGATGTTCCTGATGGCCGGGGAGTCCAGAACCAGGGTCACAGTCTAAAGATAAGGGGTAAGCCATTTAGGACAGAGATGAGGAGGAATTTCTTCACCCAGAGAGTGGTGAACCTGTGGAATTCTCCACCACAGAAGGCAGCTGAGGCCAATTCATTAAATATATTCAAGAATGAGTTAGATATATTTCTTAAGGCTAAAGGGATCAAGGGATATGGGGAGAAGGCATGATCTCATTGAATGGCGGAGCAGGCTCGAGGGGCCGAATGGCCTACTCCTGCTCCTATCTTCTATGTTTCTATGTTAATATCTGACCAGTCTTATCCCACTCTCCTGCTCACTCCCCATATCCTTTAATATCACACCCAGTGTAATCCCACTCTCCCCCCTCACTCCCCGTACCCTTTAATATCCCACCCAGTCTAATCCCACTCTCCTGCTCACTCCCCATATCCTTTAATATCACACCCAGTGTAATCCCACTCTCCCCCCTCACTCCCCGTACCCTTTAATATCCCACCCAGTCTAATCCCACTCTCCCCCTCACTCCCCGTACCCTTTAATATCCCCCCAGTCTAATCCCACTCTCCCCCTCACTCCCCACACCCTTTAATATCACACCCAGTCTAATCCCACTCTCCCCCTCACTCCCCGTACCCTTTAATATCCCACCCAGTCTAATCCCACTCTCCTGCTCACTCCACGCACCCTTTAATATCACACCCAGTGTAATCCCACTCTCCCGCTCACTCCCCACACACATTAATATCCCACCCAGTCTAATCCCACGCTCCCCCTCACTCCCCACACCCTTTAATATCCCACCCAGTCTAATCCCACTCTCCTGCTCACTCCCCACACCCTTTAATATCCCACCCAGTCTAATCCCACTCTCCCCCTCACTCCCCACACCCTTTAATATCCCACCCAGTCGAATCCCACTCTCCTGCTCACTCCCCACACCCTTTAATATCCCACCCAGTCTAATCCCACTCTCCCCCTCACTCCCCACACACATTAATATCCCACCCAGTCTAATCCCACTCCCCCCCTCATTCGCCACACCCTTTAATATCCCACCCAGTCTAATCCCACTCTCCTGCTCACTCCACGTACCCTTTAATATCCCACCCAGTCTAATCCCACTCTCCCCCTCACTCCCCACACACATTAATATCCCACCCAGTCTAATCCCACTCTCCCCCTCACTCCCCGCACCCTTTAATATCCCACCCAGTCTAATCCCACTCTCCCGCTCACTCCCCATATCCTTTAATATCCCACCCAGTCTAATCCCACTCTCCCCCTCACTCCCCGCACCCTTTAATATTCCACCCAGTCTAATCACACTCTCTCCCTCATTCGCCACACCCTTTAATATCACACCCAGTCTAATCCCACTCTCCCCCTCATTCGCCACACCCTTTAATATCACACCCAGTCTAATCCCACTCTCCCCCTCACTCCCCGCACCCTTTAATATCCCACCCAGTCTAATCACACTCTCTCCCTCATTCGCCACACCCTTTAATATCACACCCAGTCTAATCCCACTCTCCCCCTCATTCGCCACACCCTTTAATATCACACCCAGTCTAATCCCACTCTCCCCCCTCACTCCACGCGCCCTTGAATATCCCACCCAGTCTAATCACACTATCCCGCTCACTCCCCATATCCTTTAATATCCCACCCAGTCTAATCCCACTCTCCCCCTCATTCACCACACTCTTTAATATCCCATCCAGTCTAATCCCACTCTACCCTCGCTCCCCATACTCTTTAATATCCCACCAAGTCTATTCCCACTCTCCTGCTCACTCCCTGTTCCCTTTAATATCCCACCCAGTCTAATTCCACTCTCCCGCTCACTTCCCGTACCCTTTAATATCCCACCCAGTCTAATCCCACTCACCCACTCACTCCCCATACCCTTTAATATCCCACCCAGTCTAATCCCACTCTCCCCCTCATTCGCCACACCCTTTAATATCCCACCCAGTCTAATTCCACTCTCCCGCTCACTCCGCGCACCCTTTAATATCCCACCCAGTCTAATCCCACTCTCCCCCTCACCCTTTAATAACCCACCCAGTGTAATCCCTCTCTCCCCCTCACTCGCCACACCCTTTAAGGCGGTTAAGAAAGCCAATGGTATGTTGGCCTTCGTAGCGAGAGGTCTTGAGTACAGGAACAAGGATGTCTTCCTGCAGTTGTACAGGGCCTTGGCGAGACCACACCTTGAGTATTGTGTGCAGTTTTGGTCGCCTTATCTGAGGAAGGATGTTCTTGCCATGGAGGGAGTGCAGAGAAGATTCAACATACTGATACCTCGGTTGGCATGAGGAGAGATTAGAAACATAGAAGATAGGAGCAGGAGTAGGCCATTCGGCCCCTCGAGCCTGCTCCGCCATTCAATGCGATCATGGCTGATCATCCAAATTCAGTACCCTGTCCCTGCCTTCTCCCCATATCCCTTGATCCCTTTAGCCTTAAGAAATATATCTAACTCCTTCGTGAATATATTTGATGAATTGGCCTCCACTGCCTTCTATGGTAGAGAATTCCACAGGTTCAACACTCTCTGGGTGAAAAAATTGGGGCGATTGGGCTTATATTTGCGAGAGTTTAGAAGAATGAGAGGGGATCTCATTGAAACTTATAAAATTCTAACAGGACTAGGCAGACTAGATGCAGGAAGGATATTCCCGATGGCGGGGGAGTCCAGAACCAGGGGTCACAGTCTAAAGATAAGGGGTAAGCCATTTAGGACAGAGATGAGGAGGAATTTCTTCACCCAGAGGGTGGTGAACCTGTGGAATTCTCTACCACAGAAGGCAGATGAGGCCTGTTGTGTCCGTGTATAATAAGACACAGACTGCAGGAGAACGGTACAACAGGTGTTTACTCAACGTGGCTCACACTGGAACTGAACTGTACAGATTACTACTCAGTGCTATATACAGGTGTGGTCACTGCCGGTACTGCAGTATACATGAGCTGTAAAAGATAGTTCCCCCCTTAAAGGTATATACATTACAATTCCTCCCCTTTTAGATTAACAGTACCATAACACTCATTTAACAATTAAATATCAAACTAATTACAATTAACACTTTTAACATGCAACATTAGCTGAAAATAGTCTATTTATATATTCAGTCTTTGGGGAGGCTTCCTGATCCTTTCTGGATAGCGCCTTTCCCGAGTGTCTTGCTCTTGGTGCGGAGGCGATTCTGGCCCCCTGTCGTCGGTTGGTTCATCAGCTTCCGATGCTACTGTTTCTGGGGTAGATGCGACCTGTACGTCGGGTTCATCACCAGGTACCTATGGGCGAGGCATGGGGTTGACTTGTTCCTGTGACTCTAGGATCTGGTCAGCATGGCGTCTCACGATGCTCTCCCCAACGTCCACTGTGTACATTAGTGGGCCCTGCCGTGTGCATATCGTTCCTGGCTGCCATTTTTCTGTTCGGTAGTCACGGGCCAAGACTGGTTGCCCTACATTGAAGCTCCTTATTGGCTTCTCATGGATGTGCTGGAATTGCTTACTCTCAACGTCTCTTCGTACGTTTGGTCTGAGCAAATCCAGGCGAGATCTTAACCTTCGGTTAAAGAACATCATGGCTGGGGCCTGGTTGGTGACTGCATGTGTCGCACTCCGGTAGGCGAACAGGAAATTGTCCACCTTGTACTGGACCGGAATGTTGTCATAGAGTCATAGAGTCATAGAGTAATACAGCACGGATAGAGGCCCTTAGGCCCATCGTGTCCACGCCAGCCATCAAGCCCTGTCTAATCTAATCCCATATTCCAGCATTTGGTCCGTAGCCTTGTATGCTATGGCATTTCAAGTGCACATCCAAATGCTTCTTAAATGTTGTGAGGGTTTCTGCCTCCACAACCCTTTCAGGCAGTGAGTTCCAGACTCCAACCACCCTCTGGGTGAAACAGTTCTTTCTCAAATCCCCTCTAAACCTCCCGCCCTTTACCTTGAATCTATGCCCCCTAGTTATTGACCCCTCTACTAAGGGAAAAAGCTCCTCAGCATCCATCCTATCTATGCCCCTCATAATTTTGTACACCTCAATCATGTCCCCCCTCAGCCTCCTCTGCCTCCTCTGCTCCAAGGAAAACAAACCCAATCTGCCCAGTCTCTCTTCATAGCTGAAGCGCTCCAGCCCTGGTAACATCCTGGTGAACCTCCTCTGCACCCTCTCTAACGCGATCACATCCTTCCTGTAGTGTGGCGACCAGAACTGCACACAGTATTCCAGCTGTGGCCTAACCAGTGTTTTATACAGCTCCATCACAACCTCCTTGCTCTTATATTCAATGCCTCGGCTAATGAAGGCAAGTATCCCATATGCCTTTTTTACCACCTTATCCACCTGTTCCGCCGCCTTCAGGGATCTGTGTACTTGCACACCCAGATCCCTCTGACCCTCCGTCTTGCCTAGGATCTTTCCATTCATTGTGTATTCCTTTGCCTTGTTAGTCCCCCCAAAGTGCATCACCTCGCACTTTTCCGGGTTAAATTCCATTTGCCACTGTTCCGCCCATCTGACCAACCCATCTATATCATCCTGCAGACTGAGGCTACCCTCCTCGCTATTTACCACCCTACCAATTTTTGTATCATCCGCGAACTTACTGATCATACCCTTTACATTCATATCCAAGTCATTAATGTAGACCACAAACAGCAAGGGACCCAGCACCGATCCCTGTGGTACCCCACTGGCCACAGGCTTCCAGTCACAAAAACAACCTTCGACCATCACCCTCTGCCTTCTGCCACTAAGCCAGTTTTGTATCCAATGTGCCAAGGCACCCTGGATTCCATGGGCTCTTACCTTCTTGACCAGTCTCCTGTGCGGGACTTTATCGAAGGCCTTACTGAAATCCATGTATACCACATCCACTGCGTTACCCTCATCCACACACCTAGTCACCCCCTCAAAAAATTCAATCAAATTAGTCAGACATGATCTTCCCTTGACAAAGCCATGTTGACTATCCCTGATTAATCCTTGCCTCTCCAAGTGGAGACAAATTTTGTCCCTCAGGATTTTTTCCAATAATTTTCCTACCACTGATGTTAGGCTCACTGGCCTGTAGTTCCCCGGTTTTTCCCTACTACCCTTCTTGAATAATGGTACTATATTAGCGGTTCTCCAGTCCTCTGGCACATCCCCTGTGGCCAGAGAGGTCCTGAATATATGTGTTAGAGCCCCCGCAATCTCCTCCTTTGCCTCACACAGCAGCCTGGGATACATTTCATCCGGGCCTGGGGATTTATCCATTTTTAGGCCAGCTAAAACCGCCAATACCTCCTCCCTCTCGATGTTAATATGTTCGAGCATATCACAGTCCCCCCGCCCTATTTCTATGTCTACATCGTCCTTCTCCACAGTGAAAACAGATGCAAAAAATTCATTTAGAACCCCTCCTACATCTTCCGGCTCCACACACAGATTGCCACTTTTGTCCCTAATGGGCCCTATTTTTTCCCTAGTTATCCTCTTACCCTTAATATACTTATAAAACATCTTCGGATTTTCCTTTATTTTGCTCGCCAGTGTTATTTCATGGCCCCTCCTTGATCTCCTAATTTCTTTTTTAAGTATCCCCCTGCACTTTTTGTACTCCTCTAGGGCTTCCTCCGTCTTTAGCCTTTTGTATCTACCAAAAGCCCCCCTTTTTTTCCTAATCCATTCTCGTATATCCCCTGACATCCAAGGTTCCCTGTGGTTTTTGGAACCACCCTTGACCTTTACGGGAACATGTTGCCATTGTATGATCTCAATCTCCCTTCTGAAAGCCTCCCATTGCTCCGATGCGGATTTTCCTACAAGTAGCTGATCCCAGTCCATTTTGGCCAGATCCTGCCTTATCCTATTAAAATCGGCCTTCCCCCAATTTAGAACCTTTATTTCCGGCCCATCCCTGTCCTTTTCCATGACCACCTTAAATCTTACCATATTATGGTCACTATCACCAAAGTGCTCACCTACTAGCACTTTTTCCACTTGGCCGGCCACATTCCCTAGAATTAGGTCCAGTACCGCCCCCTCTCTTGTAGGACTTTCTACATGCTGGCTCAAAAAGCTCTCCTGGATGCACTTTAAGAATTCTACACCCTCTGAGCCTTTCACACTCTGACTATCCCAGTTAATATTGGGGAAGTTGAAATCCCCCATTATTATTACCCTATTATTTGCACATATCTCTGAGATTTGCCTACATATCTGTTCCTCTATCTCCCCCTGACTGTTTGGAGGCCTATAGTACACTCCCAGCAAAGTGCTTGCCCCCTTTTTGTTTTTAAGCTCCACCCATATGGCCTCATTAGAGGACCCTGCTAATATATCATCCCTCCTTACTGCAGTAATTGACTCCTTAATTAATATTGCGACACCCCCTCCTCTTATACCTCCCCCTCTGTCTCGCCTGAAGATTCTGTACCCCGGAATATTGAGCGGCCAGTCTTGCCCTTCCCTCAACCATGTCTCCGTGATAGCAACAATATCATACTCCCATGTGTTTATCAACACCTTCAGTTCATCCACCTTATTTGCAAGACTCCTTGCATTAAAATAGATGTCATTGTACATAGCCTTTATTGCCTTCTTAAAGGTTTGTATGAACCTCTCAGCCAATCCATTTGTGGCTGGATGATACGGGGCGGATGTGTAATGCCTTACCCCATTCTTTTTCAAGAACCTCCGGAACTCTTCGGACACAAACTGTGGTCCGTTGTCGGAGCAAATCTGTTCTGGCAAGCCGTTCCTTGCAAAAATGATCCGTAGGACTGCAATAGTTTTCTCCGTGGAGGTGGAGGACATTTTGATGAACTCAGGCCATTTCGAGTGCGCATCCATGGCTATTAAAAACATTGAGTCCATGAATGGACCAGCAAAATCAATATGCACCCGTTGCCATGGAGATGAGGGCCACTCCCATGGGTGTAGAGGGGCCTGTGGTGGTGCATTTTGGACTTTCTGGCATCCTGAGCAGCTCTTGGTCAGGTCCTCGATTTGTTTATCGATTCCCGGCCACCACACATAAGCCCTGGCTAGGCTTTTCATTTTTACCCCTCCCAGATGACCCTCATGAAGCTCATTGAGCACTCTATCCCTTAACTTGGGTGGAATTACCACTCAGGATCCACACATCAAGGTCCCCCGGCACAATGACAGCTGTTCTCTCCTTGTCGAGAATGCTGGCAACAGTGAGTCGCCATGTGCTGGCCATCCCTTCACCGTCAAATCATATACCCGAGACAATGTTGGGTCATTTCGGGTTTCCTTTTCGATAGAAGTGTTCGTTACCGGTAGGTATTCAACTATAGTCGAATGGAATATTTCGACAGGATCCACTGCTGGTGCTTCCTCCGCAGTAGGCAGTGGCAGGCGTGATAGCCCATCAGCATTTCCATGCTGTTTCGTGCCATTATATTCAATCTCATAGTGGTGCGCCCCTAGAAAAAGTGACCATCTTTGTAGTCATTGCGCAGTCATCACCGGAACGCCCTTCTTCGGATTAAAAATGGAGACAAGAGGCTGGTGATCAGTCAGCAAGGTGCCTTGACTACTGCCTCAATCTTCTCTGGGGACTTATGTAACCCCTCTTTATCGATAACGTGGCCACAATACGAGATTTGTTTTCTAAAAAACTCGCATTTGGGGCGGTTAGCTCGGAGCCCATATTCCTGCAATCTAGTGAGCACCTGCTCCAGGTTTGCAAGGTGATCACTGTCATTTTCGCCCGTGACCAGGATGTCGTCCAAATAACACTGGGTCCCTGGGATCCCTTGCAGGACTTGTTCCATTGCCCTCTGCCAAATAGCCGAAGCTGATGCTACCCCGAATACCAGCCGGTTGTATTGGTAGAGACCTTTATGGGTGTTGATTGTGAGGTATTTTTTTGATGCTTCTTCTACCTCCACTTGCAGATACGCCTGGGCCAGATCAATCTTAGTGAAGCGTTTCCCTCCAGGTAGCGAGGCGAAAATATCTTCAATCCGCGGAAGTGGATATTGTACGGTGTGAAGGACCAGGTTCACTGTTACCTTAAAGTCCCCACGGATGCAAACATTCCTTGGTTCCACAGGCGTGCTGCTCAACGACTTTTTCATCACAGGGACAATGGGTGTAGCCCACTCGCTCCAATCTACCTTGGACAGTACACCTGAACGTTCCAGACTCTCCAGCTCTGCTTCGACGGCTGGGCGGATCGCATAAGGTACCGGTCTGGCCTTAATAAATTTTGGGCTTGCGTTTTCTTCAATTTTAATCGTTGCTGTCATGCCTTTTAGTGTTCTGAGTCCTTGCTGGAACACTTCTTTCGCGTCAGTTAGGATCTTTGACAGTCGCCCAGGTGTGATGTCATCATCCTTTTTGTCAGCCACAGTCAGTGCCTGTATGGAATGCCAATCCAGTTGTATTTTCCGGATCCATTCACGTCCCAGTAATGGTGGTCCTCCATCTTGCAATACATACAGGTCTAGTTTTGGTGTTTCCTTACCGTTATATATAACGGTCACCCTTATTTTTCCTTTGGGGTAGACTTTTTGCCCCGTGTACGTCTTCAAAATAATTTTTGTGTCTCTCAAGGGTATGTGTGAGAATAGCCGCTCATAGTCCCGTCGGTTTATGACTGTTAGGGCTGATGCTGTGTCCAATTCCATTTTTACCTGGACTCCTGCCATCTTGAGAGTGACCCAAATGGTTCGGCGATCCTCCGTTTTGATCACATTATGTAGTTTCAGACAACTCAGCTCCCTGTTTTCGGAGTCGGTATCACTCTTTTGCTCGTCTGAACTATTCTCCGTCACCTTATGTACCTTCTTGTACTTTTCTTTTGGAGATTTCTTATTGCTGGTTTTCTTTCCCGACCTGCAGACTCGTGCTATGTGTCCTACTTTTCCACACTGTCTGCACACTTTGTCTTTGAACCAGCAATCATTCTGGTTGTGTGTTGTTCTGCCACAGCGATAGCACTTCTCTGTTCTGTATGACATTTCATTTGTGCCATATTCTTGCGGTCTCTGTTGCATTTCTGCAGCGCCCCGTGCTGCTGCTTCATATGATACCGCAATGCTGAAAGTCTTTTCCAGCGTAAGGTCCTTTTCAGATAAAAGCCGTTTCTGGGTTCCTTCACTTTGAAGCCCACACACAAACTTGTCCCTTAAGGTATCTGCCAGTGCCGCTCCAAACTGGCAGTATTTCGATAGTTTGCGCAGTTCTGTTAAATAATCAGCATTGCTTTCATCCTTATGCTGGTTCCGTTTGTGAAACTTGAATCTTTCTGCTATCAGCAGCGGTGTGGGGTTTAAATGTTCCTGTAGTATCGTTACTATGTCTTCAAAACTCTTTTCCATTGGCTTCGTTGGGGTAACTAGATTTCGTAATAAACCATACGTCTTTGCACCCATTAAATTTAACAATACCGACGCTTTCTTGTCATCTGACACCTCATTTGTCTTGCAGTATACCTCTACTCGTTCGACATATGTAGTCCAATCTTCGACTTCATTGTCAAATGCGGTGATACTGCCACTCTTCGGAATTTTGGGTGTGGTTTAAAATGGCGTCTCCCAATGGCTTAAAATGGCGTCTCCCGCGCTTTCCTTCCTCCCCCGCTGCTGCCAATGCCACTCCCGGCGGTTCTTGTGGCAATGGCAGCGCCCTGTAGGTTTCGCGTGCTTCTCCTACGCTGCTGCCAACGCCGCTCTCGGCGGTCCTCGTGGCAATGACGGCGCCTCGCGGGTTTCTGCGCATCTCTCTCTCCCTGTCCTCGACGCTGCTCGGCCCCTCAACACCGGCTGCGCCCTGGCGCTCTGCCCTCTCTCTCTCTCCCCCGTCGACGCTGCTCGGCCCTTTGCTGTGCCGCTCGGTCGGGCTCTAGCCCGCCGCTGTCCGGGAAGGGTCTGCACACTACCTGTTGCCAGCCCGTTTCACTGGACCACCTCGACTGGAAAGCCAAGCCTGGCTCTCGACAGCCTCCCCCGCAATTCTCGAGTCTCTGCTGGATGACTGGGCGGTTGCCCGTGGTCGACGCCCGAGTCTCTGGCCTTGGCCTCCAATCCACTGATCTCCAGGAACGAATCCCCGGGAGGTGATGCAGAGTTGCTGGTAGGTTCGAACTTGCCTTGTCGCCAATGTTGTGTCTGTGTATAATAAGACACAGACTGCAGGAGAACGGTACAACAGGTGTTTACTCAACGTGGCTCACACTGGAACTGATCTGTACAGATTACTACTCAGTGCTATATACAGGTGTGGTCACTGCCGGTACTGCAGTATACATGAGCTGTAAAAGATAGTTCCCCCCTTAAAGGTATATACATTACAAGGTCAATTCATTAAATATATTCAAGAAGGAGTTAGATATATTTCTTAAGGCTAAAGGGATCAAGGGATATGGGGAGAAGGCAGGGACAGGGTACTGAACTTGAATGATCAGCCATGATCTCATTGAATGGCGGAGCAGGCGCGAGGGGCCGAATGGCCTACTCCTGCTCCTATCTTCTATGTTTCTATGTTTAATATCCCACCCAGCCTAATCCCACTCTGCCCCTCACTCCCCGAGCCCTTTAATATCCCACCCAGTCTAATCCCACTCTCCCCTCACTCCCCATACCCTTTAATATCCAACTGTCTAACCCCACTCTCCCCTCGCTCCCCATACCCTTTAATATCCCACCCAGTCTATTCCCACTCTCCCTCTTACTCTCTGTACCCTTTAATATCCCACCCAGTCTAATCCCACTCCCCCCTTACTCCCCGTAACCTTTAATATCCCACCCAGTCTAATCCCACTCTGCCTTCACTCCCTGTACCCGTTAATATCTAACCCAGTCTAATCCCACTCTCCCCTCACTCCCCATACCCTTTAATATCCCACCCAGTCTAATCCCACTCTCCCCCTCACAGCCTGTACCCTTTAATATCCCACCCAGTCTAATCCCACTCTCCCCCTCATTCCCCACATCCTTTAATATCCCACCCAGTCTAATCTCACTCTCCCGCTGTGGAAATATAAAATATCCTGTATAGTTTTGTGTCAATTTCGTAAAGCATGATGGACTAGTTGACATGGGTTAAAAGTTCAAGTATTGAAATAGTTGATGCAAGACTGTTGGAACACAGCCAGAACAGAATGTGCTAAGTACCAAGGCCGCTCCCAAGGTACAGCCTGTAGATAAAAGGAACTGAAGAATGTAAGAAGAACAGGAGTAAGTCTGTGGTGACAGATGTCTTTGTGTATGTAGCAATGATTAACTATGTGTATGTACAGGAATGTGATAAGATGTTCTATTCATTGTTCTTGTGCATGAAACTGTTTGATGTATGATAATGATGTGTCAATCAGGAGTTGTTTGTTACACTGTATAAATATAGAGTCCGAAAGAGTGCTCGTTGAAGTTGTTGCCTCAGCCATTGACTGAGACATGCTTCCCTTGCTGCAAGTAAAACATTAAAGTGTTACTTTTCTGACGGAACCCGGTGTCTAGAGTCTTACTCGGAGTCGAGATTTCGACAGTATTACTTGGAGGTTCCACCGAGATCGCTTGCTGTTGGCTGGTGAGTAAACGGACGGAATCATTGTGACGGTTCTCTACTGGCCAGTTAAAGAGATTCCTCCTTTGGCACGCTCGAAATGTGTTCTGTTTGCCACTACCCATAGTACTGCAATCAGTTAAGACTCATGTTTCAGGGTTTAGTACACATCTCGCGATTGTTTCCTCTTTCAGGATACGGAACAGAGGAACCGCGCTTGAGGATCTGAATCCTGAAACACCGTCAAGAAAAGACAAATGAGAGTTTTAAAGCGCTATAGAAATAAGACTGCAGTAGAGAGGCAGCCGGGGTCCGATCTCGAGTCCCGCGGCAGAACGTATCGTTTGAGAATTATCACTGTGTTTTAAAGGCTTGTATTAACAGGCCCAGGATTTTTCTCTGTTGAGATACCTTCTACGAGGGTTCAAGTCCCTCGCATTAAAGTATAAGGATTTTAAGGACTTGGTCTGTAGGGGCGTACAACGCAGACCGAGATATAGTTGAAATAAGTTAATAATTGCTACAACCATTGTTTACTTGTTGATTGTTGGTGAGATTGTTAAGAATGGGCACCCGTACAAGCAAACCACCCGAGAAAGGCACGCCGGCAGCCTTTATGCTTAAAAATTGTGGTCAGTCATCTATCGATCATCTACCAAATTGGTCCAAATGGACGATAAGTAAAGCTAGACCCTTTCCCCCAGATGGTTCATTTAACATAGAAAGAATTACTTGCCTCGAGGAAAGTTTAACGGACAAGAGAGAAATAGAGAACAGCCAGCTAAAAAGACTGCCTCTATGTTTGTTGAGTCAGAAGAAAAAAAAATTACCCCGAAGAAACACCTTTCTCCTCTATTATGGTAGGACAACAAGGTAACTATAGAAGGATGAATAGAGGGGAATATAGAGGAAGATGTGGTAGAGGAAGAGGGTATGGATGATCTGGTAATTGTTACAATTGCAGACAACCCGGACATTGGGCAAACCAATGCCCTGCGAAAAATCGTCAGTACCAAACCTCCAATAATGGACCTCCGTTAGAGAATAAAGGTCCCAATTTCACCGTCCATAACCCTTTTTCGGACCAGTCAGGAGGTTACCCTACAAACGGACAGGGATTTAGGAGAAATAGAGATCAGAATTACTGACTGACACCAGCAGCCCCAGGCGCCACAGACCACCAAATGCCCGTTGTTTCTTTAAATTCACGCAGCGAACCTGAAATTAAAATGCGAATAGCTGGGAGACCTATGTCATTTTAGTAGACACAGGAGCAACCTTTTCGGTGTTAGGGAAAGGATATTCTGAAGGAATGCCTGTTAATGGGAAAAAGACCCCGCTAGCTGGATTGGCTGGAATACTACAACGCTTGAATCAATCGACTCCCCTCACAGTAAAAGTAGAAGAATTTGAGGAAGAACACTCCTTTCTGTTATCAGGAGATGTCTCTATGAATTTATGTGCTCCCCATCAGGAGTAACGGTAGAAATCCCAGTAGATAAGGCATATGCGTACCCAGTAACAGAAATAAAACACACTGGCCTAGAAATTCAGTTGGGCGCGCCAGCCGTTAGCGCCTTAGGAGGAGTAGATCTCGAGCGCTAGGTGCTTAGCGCCCGGGCGCAGCGCAATCTGCGCCTCGCCCCAACTTCAGTACACATTTAGCGCCGGCGCAAAGTCTTAGCGCGTGCCCTGCTACGCGCGCAGATCATGACGTCATTTCCTAGTGCAACGCCCTTTGTGCGCCCCGAACCGGAACTTCACTCGCGCCGGCCCATTGTGCGCCGGGCGGCCCTAACGACTGTGAAGTGGAACGGTACACAGCCGAGGCGGGCCGCGGGGAGCGCTAATTAAAGGGCACTTACCCTGCACTATAAAGGCCAGCCATTTTGCAGCATTCACTCTTGTGCAACGGTTTTTTGGAGAGAGACCAAGGAGGAGAGCTTACTGGTTTGGACCAACACTAGGACAGGTATTTTTGGCTCAGGCCAGAGCTTAGCAATTATCTTTGCCTTCATTGAGAGCTCAGTGTTTGCCAGCATATAATGGGGGCTGCATTGGGTGCCAACGCTGACTTTCAGCCTTATGCCAGAAGGGCTTACAGACGCCGTGAGAGAGTGGCAGCCCTGGCTAGACGCAGAGGGGGCAACAGGCATCGCCAACTGAGGCCTTACCCACCCAGGGTATACCGCCAGCAGTCCTCCTATCTGACCATGTCTGCCGCGAAGTGTGTTAGGAGGCTGCGATTCAGAAGGGAGGTGGTTGCAGACATCTGCCAGCTGCTTCACAGAGATCTGCAGCCACAGCTGATGTGCAGGACGTCTCTGTCGGTGGCAGTGAAGGTGACGGTGGCTCTCAACTTCTATGCCACCGGCTCCTTCCAATCCGCTGCTGGGGACATCGCTAACATCTCCCAGTTCGCCATGCATTGCTGCATCCGCCAGGTGACCGATGCCCTTTTCAGAAGGAGACATCAATTCATCTCCTTCCCCATGACCCTGGACAAGCAGCAGCAGCGTGCAGTGGGATTTGCAAGAATAGCGGGCTTCCCCATGGTGCAGGGCGCCATTGACTGCACGCATGTGGCTTTGCGGGCACCTCTGGAGCATGCCGAGGATTACCGCAACCGGAAGGGCTACCATTCCCTCAACGTACAGCTGGTGTGTGACCACAGGCAGCGCATCCTAGCTGTCAATGCCCGCTTTCCAGGCAGCAGCCACGATGCCTTTATCCTGCGACAGACAACTGTGGCTGACATGTTCCAGGCACAGCCTCACCCAAGAGGATGGCTTATCGGAGACAAAGGCTATCCTTTGTGTACCTGGCTCATGACCCCACTCCGCGCGCCCACGACCCCTGCTGAAGAGGCATACGAGAGCCATCAAGCGACTAGGAACATCATAGAACAAACAATCGGCGTCCTCAAGCAATGGTTCCGCTGTCTCGATCGCTCCGGGGGAGCCCTCCAGTATTCGCAGGAGCGAGTCTCCCAATTCGTCGTCGTTTGCTGCATGCTGCACAACCTGGCTATCCGCAGGACTCAGGCACTGCCACCTCACGTTGGACCACCACCTCAGGAGGAGGAGCAGGAGGAGCATGACGAGGAGGAGGACGAGGAGTACCAGCCCAGGAGGGAGGCACAAGGTCCAAGGGCCGCCTGTCGGCGGCTTATTGAACGTCACTTCTAGGCCCCCTGTCAGGGAATGGCTTGTGCCAATGAAAGAACATGATTGCAGCCGCTCTGCAAGCCCTCAGCCGGTTAAGGCAACAAACACTTCAAAGATCAAACATGGACAATGTTAATAAATAAAATGCTTTATTGTACAAACTCCGGGCCCTTCCCACATGAAAACCATAAACAGACGAAACCCCCAAAAAACACTCAAACACATTACTCGCTCCCACAACCTGGAGAGGATTAACAAAACAGTGCAACTAAAATGGCCGTCATCCTCGGCCTTCGTAAAAAACAAACATCACATCCTCGGCCTTCAAAAAACAAACATCCAATTCTCGGCCTCAAAAAACAAACACAACTGGCCACACATTCGACTTTTTGGCCCGCTAGGGCGATGCCTTGGCCATCTTTGTGTGGCCCCTGCCCGCCCTGCTGCTCCTCCTCAAAGTAAGGCCATTGGCTGCTGCAAGGCTGGGGGCAGGCTCCTGAGGGGCACATGTCGTGACGGCAGATGCCCTTGGGCGTCGGCCTAGTCGAGGTCTGGCCGTCGAGCGGGCGGCTGTTGAATGCTGCAGCTGTGGCTGGCCAGCATCAGTCGCTGCAGCAGCTCCTGGCAGCTCCACTGGGGGAGTGGCAGTGGCGGCTGGAGGAATGGCGGCAAGCTGGCGGATGGCAGGCGCTCGCTGGTCGCCTGAGACACTGGCACTCGCCCGGGCCAGCACTGCAGCATGCGCACCAATCTGCCGAGGGACAGACCGCTGTGCTGCTGCAGCGCGCCGGGTGCCCTGGCGATGCCTGGCTGACACAGCGAGTGTGGCAGCAGTGAGTGCCCGTGTTGCCCTGTTCAGTGACCTCATCAGAGCACCCAGTGACTGCACGGCACCACTGATCAGCTGCCCACTCACTGCCTGAGCTGCCCCGAATGCCGCCCGACTCGCTGCCTGATCTGCCCCGAATGCCGCCCGACTCGCTGCCTGCTCTGCCCCGAATTCCGCCAAACTGATGGCCTGTGAGGCCCCGACGTCGGTCACACTCCGAGAGAGGGACTCAATGGCCTCAGGCAACCGTGCCACTACCCCCATGAGCTCCGTGTGCCAGTGCTCCGAGTCCGCGGACAAGTGCTCGAGGCGTTCCATCTCCTCGGCGAAGACCATCTCCGGACTGGAGGCCGGACTCTCCCTCTGGGGAGAAGGCCGCTGAGCTGGCCGACCCTTCCTGCGTTGCTGGACGCCGCTGGGCCCAGCAATTGGACTCCCCTCCGACCCTTCCCCCCTCTGGGGAGAAGGCCGCCGAGCTGGCCGACCCGTCCTGCGTTGCTGGACGCCGCTGGGCCCAGCAATTGGACTCCCCTCCGACCCTTCCCCCCTCTGGGGAGCAGGCCGCTGAGCTTCCACCCCCCTCCCGCGTTTCTGCAGGCCGCAGGTCCCATTAGCTCCCCTCCCCTCCTACACTTCCGCCACGCTCCCCTCCAGGGAAGACGTGTCCCCTACATTCGCATGGGTTGCCGCGGCTGAGGGTTCCCCTGATGGGCCGCCTTCCTCTTGCTCCTCCTCCTCCTCCTCTTCTGAGGGGCTGTCACTGGCAAGTTCAGGGACCTCCTCCTCACCATCTGAAAGCAGGAAGGCACAAGAGTAGCTTTAGAGTGAGGAGAGGGCGTCAGCGAGGGATGCATGAGTGGTGGCATTCAGCGCATTGGTCGGACAGTGGCAAAGGATGTAGATCTGATGCGCAAGTGGGACGAGAGAGGTCCAAAAGGTGATGTCCTTACCATTGGTGCCCAGAACAGGGTCAGCATCTCCACATGCAATGGGGCCAATCACCCGGCCACCTATGATGCGCTCCACGCGATGTTGCAGCTCGGTGAGCGGCTGGATCTGGGGTCGGCCTCCCCCAGTCGCAGTCCGGCTCTTCTTATTATTGGCCAGCTTGGCCTGCAAGAGAAAGGACGGCCTCTAAGTACAGTGCGTAGCCCTGATCTTGTGTGCACTGCCTCCCATGGTGGAATAGCCTGGCCAGTGTGTCGCCCTGATCTTGTGTGCACTGCCTCCCATGGTGGAATAGCCTGGCCAGTGTGTCGCCCTGATCTTGTGTGCACTGCCTCCCATGGTGGAATAGCCTGGCCAGTGTGTCACCCTGATCTTGTGTGCACTGCCTCCCATGGTAGAATAGCCTGGCCAGTGTGTAGCCCTGATCTTGTGTGCACTGCCTCCCATGGTGGAATAGCCTGGCCAGTGTGTTAAGTGCAGATTGTGCAATTGATGTTCATGCCTGTCCCATAGCTGCTGCATGAGGGCTGGCCATTAGGGCTTTCAGGTCCCTTTGCCCATAATGTGAGGTGCACATGCAAGGATGAGGAGGACACTGGAAAGGGTACTCACCCTGACAATCCGAGTGAGGTCATTAAACTTTTTGCGGCATTGGACACCGGTCCTGGGGACCTCGCTGTTGGCTGACACCTTGCTGGTGACATGCCTCCAGGCTCTCTGGTAGACGCGGCCCGGCGCCTTCCTGCCATTGTCCGGGTACAAAATATGGCGCCTCTTCTCTACAGCACCAACCAGCACACTCAGATCAAGCTCTGAGAAGCGCTGCGCTCGTTCACGGGCCTTCTCCATGGCTTCAGGCGCTATTTGGGTCCAGCAGCAGTGTTCAGGCCTAGCTGGAGGGCTCCACTATCCAGGGCGTGGCAGCAGACCAAGTCGACCCTTCCCCCTTAAGAGCTGGCCGGCGCCAGGGTGTCTGCTGTCAATCACGAGATGGCCGCACCTGCGCTGCACCCGGCCTCGGCGCTCTCGCTCAGCACCTCCGGCTTAGCGCCTAAAGAGAGGCGTGCAGTGCCAGTTTTAGCGCTCGAGCAAACTCTTAGGGCGAAGCTAATGAATATCGGAGAAGTGGCCTCGATTTTGCGCCGGGCGCAAACTTTAGCGGCCGCCCGACTTTACCGCCCCAAAAGTGGCTACAATGAATTTCTAGGCCCCTGTTCTTTACGAATGGGAAATTGCCGACCCAAGTTTGAGTCCCGAACTTGTCAGTCTGTTAGGAGCGTGGGGATTCGTTACAAGCTCCATAAAACAATACCAAGAATCCCTGAAACTAGGAGTGGCATTTAAAATTGCACTGCATGGCCTGTTATGACAAAACAGGACAAGATTTTACGATTCAAAACTTTTATCAGCCGTTTTTAAATTTAAAATACCTCCTAACTATTAGACAAATTTTCGTCGGCCCAGAAGGTGTTACAGCCTTAATTAACCTCTCACAAGCTACGAAGGCACTCTACAAGGTAAATGATGCCGATCCTCACTGCACTCTTGCAGTAGCCAAATTTCACCATTCTAAAGATTTAGGACCTATGGTGAAGCGTATGGGCTCGCTACCCACCTCGAAAACTTGGTGTAGGGGTGGCGCCACACTTACAGAATACGGAGATAAGGGATTTTCCGTTAGATTAAATCAGAAAATAACTTTCAACGGACTCCTGACAAGAGAAGAAAAATTGGGAGCAAGAACGTGGCTATGCCAAGAGGCTGAAACGCTTTTAAAACAAGTACCCGATATTTTGTGGGCAAAACACCCAAATGAGGTAGGAAAGATGTATACTGCGCAGCCCTATAAAGTTACAATTAATCCAGCTGCACCATTACCCAAAAGGTCACAGTATCTATTGTCAGAGAAAGCAGAAAAAGGAATTGAGCCAGTGATGGAATCATTGTTAAAACAGGGAATTAATGCCGGATAGAATAAAGGTCGTTTGCAACACACCGTTGCCAAAAACTAAAAGAGAAATGAAGCATTTTCTAGGAATGACTGGGTATTGTAGACAATGGATATTGAACTATTCAGAAATAACCAGGCCACTATTGGACATTGTCGTGTATGTACCTTTAAGGGAATAACTGGTCTCAGACTGCAGTACCGGCAGTGACCACCCCTGTATAAAAGGCCCTAGCAGGCTTCTGTAGTTTTCAGTTTCCAGGTTGTCTCCATTCAGTAAAGACTTGTTATAATCAACTCCTGCAGTCCGTGTCTCAATTATACACGGACATAATAGACATGAGCATGTCATCACTTACGGAAGAATTAAATTGGATACCTGAGTCACAGGACGCCTTTCGTCAACTGAAACAAGCCATGGTTTCAGCCCCAGCGTTGGGACTGCCAGGCTATGCTAAACCCTTTAATCTATTTGTCCACCAAAAACCTGGCTTTGCCCAATCAGTCCTGACACAGTTACATGGGGATAAGCAACGACCGGTAGCTTTCTTTAGTGTTCAGTTGGATCCAGTGGTAAGAGGATTACCCGGATGCCTTCCAGCCCTGGCGGCAGCATACTATGCCGTCCAACAGGCACAAACTATCACCTTAGGACATCAAACCACCTTTTATGTCCCTCATTCTGTAGAGATCCTCCTTACCAAATGCGCTACACAACACCTTACCTCCGCCAGAACCACTAAATACGAAGTTGAATTGTTGTCAAATCCGAGACTGATAAGCAAAAGATGCACCACTCTAAACCCAGCTACGCAATCAGTTTCGAAACCTCGTATCGATCTAACCGATGTTCCCCTGTCCAGCCCAGACTTGTTTATTGAAGGACATTGTGCCTCGCTTTGGGATACCAGCAAAATTGTCAAGTGACAATGGGTCCCACTTTATGGGGACAGTGATTAAGGACAGGTTAACCAGCACCTTCATTGCAGTTATCATCCACAGTCGGCTGGACTAGTGGAAAGATACAACGGGATGCTAAAAAAAATTTTTTTTAAATAAGCTTGCAAAGCTGTGTAAAGAAACTGGACTTAAATGGGTTGAATTGTTGCCCATAGCTTTAATGACAATGCGGTCTGCTACCAACAGAACTACAGGATTGTCGCCTTACGAGATCGTCATGGGAAGACCACAAAGATTGCCCTTTTCGGCACCTTTAACAGCTAAACAAATGGACATTCATAAAATGGAGGAAGATATGTTGAGTTATTGCATTGCACTAACCAAATGCATTTCTAGTTTCCATCAACAGGTGAAGGAAGCCCAGGTCGATCCCGCTGAAGGAAAGTGCCATACTTTCGAGCCAGGAGATAACGTCTACATAAAAATCTTTAAGCGAAAGAATAGCCTTCAACCCAGATTTGAGAGACCCTTCCAGGTACTCCTGACCACAAACACCGCTGTAAAAGTAAAGGAGCGACCAACATGGATACACGCGTCCCATTGTAAGAAGGCATCAGTTGAAGACGATACCCTGCCAAGATGAACTGGATTTGGACTCTAATAAGACTGTTCCCTTTGTTAACGATAATTGAAACTGCCATATTGATTTATCAGATCCCCTGAAGGGCAAACCATGCACAGAAGAATGTGTACTTTTAAACAATGATTTATTTTTTATTATATGCTATAACGAGACTATGAAGGTTCAGCTTCAGGATCACACTATGCAGGTACCCCCGTATCAACCCCTGAGTCTTAGGATTAGGCAGGGTAAGATAGTTGAAGAAGATAGTGGACAGAAACTTGATAAGTTATGGGTTACATGTCCCGATACTGTGTTACCAAGTGAAAGAACTACGAATGAAGGAGTTATCTGTAGTGGTAATCCAAAGGGAGGACTGGCCCTGATGGCCAGGCCAATGTTTTGTAACAATCCAGTTACACAGCCCTTTATTTCAACATTAGCCACTCAGAAAAGAAAACTTAATAGGACAGATAAGAAACAGGGAAGAAGAGGAAGAAGGCTGTTAAACAAGCATGGCTATACATGAGTTATTTGTATGCCAAAAGACAGAACCTTACTAAATGCTGGATATGCAGTCACATCCCTATACATGCAGAGGGTGGAATACCCCTACAGCCCATTCCCTTTGGAATGGAGGAGATGGTAGGGTGGTTATTACAATCTAATACTACCTGGAACAATTAGGATGCCTCTGATACAGTGTCCCAAAATAGTTTGAATCCAGATCCACTGGAAGATGAGTGGAAGGGAGCAGGATATAACCCCACGAAATTCGAAGGATGGTTTCATCCCCAATATGATAATCAAAGAAATCCAGAAAGTTTAATAGTCACCTCAAGGGGGGCGTTTAAAAAAAAAATACAAAAGGAAAGGTCTGCCTGGTAAACAACGATGGGGAAGGATTGATGGTCGGATGGAGCAAGTGCAAATATAATTACACTTTGACTAAAACCACTACTAAACCACCAGGTGCAGTTGAATGGCCCTACTCAGGACAATGGAACCTATCCACAGTACAAAACATTTGAAACAAAATTTGCTAAGTTAGGACAGATAGAAATTCCGTAAGATTGTCCTTGGTAAGGACAAAAGGGGGGAATGTGGAAATATAAAATATCCTGTATAGTTTTGTGTCAATTTCATAAAGCATGATGGACCAGTTGACAGGGTTAAAAGTTCAAGTATTGAAATAGCTGATGCAAGACTGTTGGAACACAGCCAGAACAGAATGTGCTAAGTACCAAAGCCGTTCCCAAGGTACAGCCTGTAGATAAAAGGAACTGAAGAATGTAAGAAGAACAGGAGTAAGTCTGTGGTGACAGATGTCTTTGTGTATGTAGCAATGATTAACTATGTGTACGTACAGGAATGTGATAAGATGTTCTATTCATTGTTCTTGTGCATGAAATGGATTGATGTATGATAATGATGTGTCAATCAGGAGTTGTTTGTTACACTGTATAAATATAGAGTCCGAAAGAGTGCTCGTTGAAGTTGTTGCCTCAGCCATTGACTAAGACACACTTCCCTTGCTGCAAGTAAAATATTAAAGTGTTACTTTTCTGACGGAACCCGGTGTCTAGAGTCTTCTTTGGATTAAAGATGGAGACAAGTGGTTGGTGGTCAGTCAGCAAGGTGAACTTCTGCCCGTGCAGATAGTGATTGAACTTTTTCACTCCCCACACTAGGCTGAGGGCCTCCCTGTCAATCTGGGCGTAGTTACGCTCGGCTGAGGTTAGTGACCGAGACGCAAAGGCTACTGGCCTCTCCGAGCTGTCCGGGAATTTGTGCGACAGCACCGCTCCAATGCCATAGGGTGATGCATCACACGCCAACCGAATTGGTAGTGCTGGGTTGAAATGAGCCAACACCTCTTTTGATGTGATCAATTCTTTGCACTTCTGGAAAGCTCGTTTACATTCGTCACTCCACTTCCATGGTACCCCCGTTTGCAGTAGGGTGTTCAGTGGGTGTAGAACTGTAGACAAATTCGGCAAGAACTTATGGTAGTAGTTCACCAGCCCGAGGAACGACCTCAGTTGTGACACAGTTTCCGGTGCTGGAGCCTTGACTACTGTCTCAATCTTTTCAGGGGACTTATGTAACCCCTCTTCATCAATAACATGGCCACAATATGAGATCTGCTTCTGGAAAAACTCACATTTGTGGCGATTAGCTCGGAGCCCATATTCCTTCAATCTAGTGAGCACCTGCTCCAGGTTGGCGAGGTGATCACTGTCATTTTCGCCCATGACCAGGATGTTGTCCAAATAACACTGGGTCCCTGGAATCCCTTGCAGGACTTGATCCATTGCCCTTTGCCAAATAGCCGGAGCTGATGCTACCCCGAACACCAGCCGGTTGTATTGGTAGAGACCTTTATGAGTGTTGATCGTGAGGTACTGTTTCAAGGCTTCTTCTACCTCCATTTGCACGTATGCCTGGGCCAGATCAATCTTAGTGAAGCGTTTCCCTCCAGATAGCGAGGCGAAAATATCTTCAATCCGCGGAAGCGGATATTGTACCGTGTGAAGGACTGGGTTCACTGTCACCTTAAAGTCCCTACCGATGCGAACCTTCTTTGGTTCCCCAGGCGTATTACTCAACGACCTCTTCATTACAGGAATGATGGGTGTAGCCCACTCACTCCAGTCCACTTTGGACAGTACTCCTGAATGTTCCAAACCTTCCAGCTCTGCTTCGACGGCTGGGCGGATCGCATAAGGCACCGGTCCGGCCTTAAAAAACGTTGGGCTTGCATTTTCCTCTATTTTGATCATCGCTGTTATGCCTTTTAGTGTTCCGAGTCCCTCCTGGAACACTTCTTGTGCGTCAGTTAGCATTTTTGACAGTCGTCCAGGTGTGACGTCGTCGTCCTTTTTGGCATCTACAGTCAGTGCTTGTATGGAATGCCAATCTAGCTGTATCTTCTGGATCCATTCACGTCCTAGTAGTGGTGGTCCTCCATCTGGCAATACATATAGGTCCATTTTTGGTGTTTCCTTGCCGTTATATATAACGTTCACGCTTATTTTTCCTTTGGGGTAGACGTTTTGCCCCGTGTACGTCTTCAAGACAATCTCTGTATCTCTCAAGGGTATATGTGAGAATAGCTGCTGGAATTTTTTGAGGAAGTAACTGGTAAAATAGATGGGGGAGAGCCAGTGGATGTGGTGTACCTTGACTTCCAGAAAGCCTTCGATAAGGTTCCACACAAAAGATTATCATGCAAAATTAAGGCTCATGGGATTGGGGGCAAAGTATTAACGTGGATAGAGAACTGGCTGGCGGATAGAAAACAGAGAGTTGGAATAAACGGCTCGTTTTCGGAGTGGCAGGCAGTGACCAGCGGGGTGCCGCAAGGATCTGTCCTGGGACCCCAGCTGTTCACAATATATATAAATGATCTGGATCAGGGAATTGGATGCAATATTTCCAAATTCGCTGACGACACTAAACTAGGAGGAGGGGTGGGCTCTGATGAGGATGTCAGGAGGCTACAGTGCGATTTGGACAGGTTGGGGGAATGGGCGGATACGTGGCAGATGCACTATAATGTGGATAAATGCGAGGTTATCCACTTTGGGGGTAAAAACAGGAGGGTAGATTATTATCTAAATGGCAATAGATTGGGAGATGGGGAAGTGCAGAGGGACCTGGGTGTTCTTGTGCACCAGTCACTGAAGGAGAGCATGCAGGTGCAACAGGCGATTAAGAAGGCAAATGGTATGTTGGCCTTCATATCAAGGGGGTTCGAGTATAGGAATAGGGATACCTTACTACAGCTGTACAAGGTGCTGGTGAGACCGCATCTGGAGTATTGTGTACAGTTTTGGTCGCCCCATCTGCGGAAGGATGTTCTTGCCATGGAAAGAGTGCAACGGCGATTCACCAGGCTGATACCTGGAATGGCGGGAATGACCTACGAAGAGAGATTAAATAGTTTGGGCTTGTACTCACTGGAGTTTAGAAGATTGAGAGGGGATCTCATCGAAACATATAAAATTATGGCAGGCCTGGACAGGCTGAATTCAGAGAGAATGTTTCCAATGGCCGGGGAGCACAGAACCAGGGGCCACAGTCTAAAAATAGCGGGCAAATCATTTAAAACAGAGATGAGGAAGAATTTCTTCACTCAAAGAGTGGTGAGCCTGTGGAATTCCCTGCCACAGAGGGCTGCGAAGGCTAATTCAATAAATATTTTCAAGAGAGAATTGGATATATTTCTGAAGGCTAAGGGGATTAAGGGTTACGGAGAAAAGGCGGGGACGGGGTACTGAACTGGTAAGATCAGCTATGATCTCAGACGAAGATCAGCCATGATCTCATTGAATGGCGGAGCAGGCTCGAAGGGCCGAATGGCCTACTCCTGTTCCTATCTCTATGTTTCTATGTTTCTATGTTTCTAGTCCCTTCGGTTTATGACTGTTAGGGCTGATCCTGTGTCCAATTCCATTTTCACTTGGACTCCGGCTATCTTGAGCGTGACCCAGATAGTTTGGTGATCCTCCGTTTTGATCACATTATGTAGTTTCAGATAACCCAGCTCCTTGCTTCTGGAGTCTGTATCACTTTTCTGTTCATCTGAACTACTCTCCGTCACCTTATGTACCTGCTTGTACTTCTCCTGTGGAGATTTCTTGCTGCTGGTTTTCTTTCCCGACCTGCAGACTCTTGCTATGTGTCCTACTTTTCCACACTGTCTGCACACTTTGTCCTTGAACCAGCAATCCTTATGGTCGTGTGTTGTTCTGCCGCAGTGATAGCACTTCACTGTTCCGTATGACATTTCATTTGTGCCATATTCTTGCGGTCTCCATTGTATCTCTGCCACGCCCCGTGCTGCTGCTTCATGTGATACTGCCATGCTGAAAGCTTTGTCCAGCGTAAGATCCTTTTCTGATAGAAGCCGTTTCTGGGTTCCTTCACTTTGAAGCCCACACACAAACTTGTCCCTTAACGTATCTGCTAGTCCCGTTCCAAACTGGCAGTGTTTCGATAGCTTGCGCAGTTCTGTTAAAAACTCAGCATTACTTTCATCTTTATGCTGGTTCCTTTTGTGAAACTTAAATCTTTCTGCTATCAGCAGCGATGTGGTGTTTAAGTGGTCCTGTAGGATTGACGCTATGTTTTCAAAATCCTTTTCCACTGGCTTCTCTGGGGTCACTAGGTTTCGCAGTAAGCCATACGTTTTTGCACCCATTGAATTCAACAGTACCAGCGCTTTCCTGTCATCTGGCACTTCATTCGCCGTGCAGTACACTTCTATGCGTTCGACATATGTCGCCCAATCTTCGACTTCATTGTCGAACGCTGTGACACTGCCACTCTTCGGCATCCCTGGGTGTGGTTAGACTGGCTCAAAATGGCGTCCCCCGCGCTCTCCCTTCTTCTCCGCTGCGGCTCAAAATGGCGTCTCCCGCGCTTTCCTTTTATCCCCGCTGACGCTGCTCGGCCCTTGAACACCGGCTGCGCTCTGCGCGTTTTCCTGCACGCCTCTCTCTCTCGTTGACGCTGCTCGGCCCTTGAACACCAGCTGCGCTCTGCTCTCTTTCATTGACGCCGCTCGGTCCTGAACACCGGCTGCGCCCTGTGCGCTCTACCCTCTCTCTTCTCCCGTCGACGCTGCTCAGCCTTTTTCTGTGCCATCGGTCGGCTCTAGCCGCCGCTGTCCGGGAAGGGTCTGCGCCGTACCTGTTGCCAGCCCGTTTCGCTGGACCACCATGACCGGAGAACCAAGCCTGGCTCTCGACAGCCTCCCCTGCGATGCTCAAATCTCCGCTGGATGACTGGGGGGTTTCCCGTGGTCGACGCCCGTGTTTCTGGACTCGGCCTTCTTCTTTCACTGTTCTCCAGGAGCGAATCCCTGGGAGGTGATGCAGAGTTGCAGGTAGGTTTGAATCTTCTCGTCGCCACTGTTAGATCCGTGTATCTTGATGTTGTGTCCTTCAATAATTAGACAAGAGACTGCAGGGAACAATCAACAGGTGTTTACTGGATGAGGGTTACTCTAAAACTAACTGTACAGATCCCTACTCAGGGTTTATATACAGGTGTGGTCACTGCCGGTACTACAGTATACAGGAGCTGTAAAAAGTAGTTCTCCCCTTAAAGGTACATACATTACAGAGGCCAAGTCACGGAGTATATTTAAGAAGGAGATAGATAGATTTCTAAACACAAAAGGCATCAAGGGGTATGGGGAGAGAGCGGGAATATGGTATTCAGATAGAGGATCAGCCATGATCATATTGAATGGCGGGACAGGCTCGAAGGTCCGAATGGCCGACTCCTGCTCCTATTTTTCTATGTTCTATGTTTCTACGTACTGGGCCCTTTGCTTTTTGTGGTATATATCAATGATTTGGACTTGAATGTAGGAAGTATGATTAAGAAGTTTGCAGATGGTACAAAAATTGGCCATGTGGTTGATACTGAAGAAGAAAGCTGCAGACTGCAGGAAGATATCAATGGACTGGTCAGGTGGGCAGAACAGTGGCAAATGGAATTCAATCTGGAGAAGTGTGAGGTAATGCATTTGGTAAGGGCTAACAAGGCAAGGGAATACACAATAAATGGTAGGACATTGAGAAGTGCCGAAGATCAGAGGGACCTTGGAGTGCATGTCCACAGATCCCTGAAGGTAGCGGGACAGGTAGATAAGGTGGTTAAGAAGGTAATCCAGCAGTCCAAAAACAAGGAGTGACGTCACAGGAAAGCAGGGACGTGATTGGTTGGTCAGTATTTCTCTCTTTATCTTGGGCATTGGTTTAAATTAAGAGCCGGGATTAAAAACTAAACGTTCAAAAAGAGGGAGCTGATTGGTGAGTATCTGGTAAGTGTTTTTACTTGGCTTTCTTAAAGTTTTTAAGTTTATTCCAGCTAGGTTAGTAAATAGTCTGTTAATTAGAGGTATGGCAGGGCAGTTCACACCCGTGGAATGCACATCCTGTGCCATGTGGGAATTTCTGGACACCTCCCATGGTCTGGACGACCACATGTGTGGGAAGTGTCGCCAGCTACAACAGCTCGAGCACCGGGTTACGGAGCTTGAGCGGCGGCTGCAGTCACTGCTGTGCATCCGTGAGGCTGAGAGCTATGTGGATAGCACGTTTCGGGAGCTGGTCACCCCGCAGCTTAAGAGTATGCAGGCAGAGAAAGAATGGGTGACGGTCAGACAGAAGAGGAGGACCAGGCAGGTAGTGCAGGAGTCCCCTGAGCCCATCTTGCTCACCAACCAGTATTCGGTGCTGAGTACTGGTGAGGGCGATGGTTCCTCTGGGGAGTGCAGCCAGAGCAGAGTTTACAGCACCATGGAAGACTCAGCTGCACAGGCGGGGGGGGGGGGGGGGGATAGGAGAGGGAGAGCAATAGTGATAGGGGATTCAATAGTTAGGGGAGCAGACAGGCGTTTCTGTGGCCACAGACGTGACTCCAGGATGATATGTTGCCTCCGTGGTTCCAGTGTCAAGGATGTCACAGAACGGCTGCAGGGCATTCTGAGGGGGGAGGGTGAACAGCCAGAGGTCGTGGTCCATATCGGTACCAACGACATAGGTAGGAAGAGGGATGAGGTCCTGCAGGCAGAGTTTAGGGAGCTAGGAAAGAGGTTAAAGAGCAGGACCTCAAAGGTAGTAATCTCTGGAATACTGCCAGTGCCACATGCTAGTGAGTACAGAAATAGGAAGATAGAGCAGATGAATGCGTGGCTGGTGAGGTGGTGTCGGAGGGAGGGCTTTAGATTCCTGAGGAATTGGAACAGTTTCTGGTGGAGGTGGGACCTCAACAAGCCAGACAGGTTGCACCTCAACAGGAACGGGACCAAAATAACAACAGAGAATGCTGGAAAAACTCAACAGGTCAGGCAACATCCGTGGAGAGAAATTTGAGTTGACGTTTCGGGTTGAAACCCTTCTTCAAAACTGGAAAGAAAATAAAACGATCGAAGGCAAAGCTGCAATCGAACAAAAGAAGAAAAGAGACAATAAAAGGTATTCGAAGCCAGATGAGATGGTAATGGGCCCGTGGAGACAAAAGGCAGCTGAGATTAGGTGTGAAGTGTACTGGCAGGATAAGGACAGCTGCCAGGTGAGAGAGAGAAACAAAAGGAAAGGAGGGGGGGGGGGGGGGGGGAGGGAGAAAAAAAGGACCCAAAACAAAGGGGTGGAAAAAATTAAAAGGAAAAAAGTAATAGGGGCCGAGGTTATGATCTGAAATTATTGAACTCGATATTGAGTCCGGAAGGCTGCAAAGTGCCTAATCGGAAGATGATTTGCTGTTCCTCGCGGGAGGCTTTGCTAGTGCTGTTGGGGAGGGTTTAAACTAGCTTGGCAGGGGGATGGGAACCAAAGTATAGAGTCAATAGGGAGGGAAGAAAAACTGGAATTGGAAAACAAAAATGTAGAAAGTAAATTGGAAGGACAGAGGAATCAAGGGCTCGATAATAGTCAACAAGGAGGTTTGCCTGTACTAAATGGTCTATACTTCAATGCAAGGAGTATAGCGAACAAGGCAGATGGGCTGAGGGCACAGGTAGATACTTGGGACTATGATATTATAGTTATTACAGAGACGTGGCTGAGAGAGGGGCAGGTATGGCAGCTCAACATTCCTGGTTACAGGATTTTCAGACGGGATAGAGAGGGAGGTAAAAAGGGAGGGGGGATCACGGTATTGATTAGAGAAACTATTACAGCTGTGAGGAGGGATGATATGTTGGAGGGATCATCAAACGAGGCCATATGGGTTGAATTGAAAAACAAAAAAGGGGCGATCACACTGCTGGGAGTGTACTACAGACCCCAAACACTGAGAGGGAGATAGAAGAACAAATATGTAGACAAATTTCTGAGAAGTGCAAAAACTATAGGGCAGTAATAGTAGGGGATTTCAACTACCCCAATATTAACTGGGACAAAATTAGTGTGAAGGGCACAGAGGATGCGGAATTCCTAAAATGCATCCAGGAGAACTTTTTTAGCCAGTATGTAGCAAGCCCAACAAAGGAGGGGGCAGTTCTGGACTTAGTTTTAGGGAATGAAGCTGGGCAGGTAGAAGGCGTATCAGTGGGGGAGCATTTTGGTGCTAGTGACCATAATTCTGTTAGATTTAAGGTAGTTATGGAAAATGACATGGATAGACTAGGAATAAAAATTCTAAATTGGGGAAAAGCAAATTTTGCAAAGCTCAGAGGGGATTTAGCCATAGTGGACTGGAAACAGTTACTTGAAGGTAAATCAGTGTCAGAGCAGTGGGAGGCATTCAAGGAGGAGATCCGGAGGGTTCAGACCAAACATGTGCCCTTAAAGAAAAAAGGTGGGACTAACAAATCTAGAGCCCCCTGGATGTCTTGGGACATGCAGGGTAGGATAATGAAAAAAGGGAGGCGTATGACAGATACCGAGGGCTAAAAACTCCAGAATCTTCAGAGGAGTACAGAAAGTGCAGGGGTGCAATTAAAAAGGATATTAGGAAAGCAAAGAGAGAGCACGAAAAATTCTTGGCAAGTAAAATCAAGGAAAACCCAAAAATGTTTCATAAATATATTAAGAGTAAGAGGATAACTAAAGAAAGGGTAGGGCCTATTAGAGATCATGAGGGCAATCTGTGTGTGGAGACGGGAGACGTCGGTAGGGTTCTTAATGAATACTTTGCGTCTGTTTTCACAAAGGAGAGCGGCGAAGCAGACATTGCTATCGGGGGAGGAGTGTGAAATATTAGCTGAAATAAACATAGTGAGAGAGGAAGTATTAAGGGGTTTAGCAGCTTTAAAAGTGGATAAATCCCCAGGCCCAGATGAAATGTATCCCAGGCTGTTAAGCGAAGCAAAAGAGGAAATAGCAGAGGCCCTGACCATCATTTTCCAATCCTCTCTGGCTTCAGGTGTGGTGCCGGAGGACTGGAGGACTGCTAATGTGGTACCCTTGTTTAAAAAGGGAGAAAAGGATAGACCAAGTAATTACAGGCCAGTCAGCCTAACCTCGGTGGTGGGAAAATTATTGGAAAGAATTCTGAAGGACAGGATAAATCTTCATTTAGAAAAACACGGATTAATCAAGGATAGTCAGCACGGATTTGTTAAGGGACGGTCGTGTCTGTCAAACTTGATTGAATTTTTTGAGCAGGTAACAAGGAGGGTAGATGAGGGTAGTGTATTTGATGTAGTGTATATGGACTTTAGCAAGGCTTTTGATAAGGTTCCACATGGCAGACTGGTCACGAATTTAAAAGCCCATGGGATCCAGGGCAAAGTGTCAAGTTGGATTCAAAACTGGCTCGGAGACAGGAAGCAGAGGGTAATGGTTGATGGGTGTTTTTGTGACTGGAAGGCTGTTTCCAGTGGGGTTCCACAGGGCTCAGTACTGGGTCCCTTGCTTCTTGTGGTATATATCAATGATCTAGACTAGAATATAGGGGGTATGATTAAGAAGTTTGCAGATGATACTAAAATCGGCTGTGTGGTTGATAATGAAGAAGGAAGCTGTAGACTGCAGGAAGATATCAATAAATTGGTCAGGTGGGCAGAACAGTGGCAAATGGAATTCAATCCGGAGAAGTGTGAGATAATGCATTTGGGGAGGGCTAACAAGGAAAGGGAATACACATTAAATGGTAGGACACTGAGTAGTGTAGAGGAACAAAGGGACCTTGGAGTGCATGTCCACAGATCCCTGATGGTAGCAGGCCAGGTAGATAAGGTGGTTAAGAAGGTATACGGAATGCTTGCCTTTATTAGCCGTGGCATAGAATACAAGAGCAGGGGGGTTATACTTCAACTGTATAAAACACTAGTTAGGCCTCAGCTAGAGTACTGCGTGCAGTTCTGGTCACCACATTACAGGAAAGATGTGATTGCACTAGAGAGGATACAGAGGAGATTTACAAGGATGTTGCCTGGGCTGGAGAATTTTAGCTATGAGGAAAGGTTGGATAGGCTGGGGTTGTTTTCCAGTACCCCAGTACCCCCGTACCCCAGTACCCCCAGTACCCAGCGCACTCATACCCCGAGTACACCTGTAAGCCCCGTACCCCAGTACCCCCGTACCCAGTGCACTCATACCCCGAGTACACCTGTAAGCCCCGTACCCCAGTACCCTCTGTATCCCAGTACCACTGTACCCCCATACACTCATGCCCAGAGTGCACCCATAAGCCCTGTACCCCCGTACCCCAGTCCCCAGTTCCCCCACACCACCTGTACTCCCACTACCCCCGGATCCCACCACGGCTGCTGTGGAAGCTAATTTCAGTTAATTAAATAAATAAATCTGGAGTAAGAAGCTAGTGTCAGTAATGGTGACCATGAAACGATTGTTGTAAAGAGTCAACCACATTGCTGTGGGTCTGGAGTCACATATAGGCCAGACCGGGTAAGGACAGCAGATTTCCTTCCCTGAAGGACATTAGTGAACCAGATGGGTTTTTACAACAATCCGGTAGTTTCATGGTCACCTTTACTGATGCTAGCTTTTTATTGCAGATTTATTTAATTAACTGAATTTAAATTCCCCAGTTGCCGTGGTGGGATTTGAACTCACGTCTCTGGATCATTAGTGAAGGTCTGATTGGATTAACTAGTACTAGTAACATTACCACTCTGCTACCGTTCCCCAGAGTAACCACCACCCAGTCCTTGTGGAGATGAAGTCCCGTCTTCACACTGAGGACACCCTCCATCGTGTTGTGTGGCAGTACCACCGTGCCAAATGGGATAGATTCAGAGCAGATCTAGCAGCTCAAAACTGGACATCCATGAGGTGCTGTGGGCCATCAGCAACCGCAGAATTGTATTCCACCACAATCTGTAACCTCATGGCCCGGCATATCCCTCACTCTACCATTACCATCAAGCCAGGGGACCAACCCTGGTTCAATAAGGAGTGTAGAAGAGCATGCCAGGAGCAGCACCAGGCGTACCTAAAAATGAGGTGCCAACCTGGGGAAGCCGCAACATAGGTCTACGTGCATGCTAAACAGCAAAAACAGCATGCTATAGACAGATCTAAATGATCCCACAACCAACGGATCAGATCAAAGCTCTGCAGTCCTGCCACATCCAGACAAATGACAAGGCTGAAGCGTTTGCAAACATCTTCAGCCAGAAGTGCTGAGTGGATGATCCACATCGACCTCCTCCTGAGGTCCCCACCATCAAAGAAGACAGTCTTCAACCAATTTGATTCACGCCACGTGATATCAAGAAACGGCTGAGTGCACTGGATACAGCAAAGGCTATGGTCCCCGACAACATCCCAGGGGTTGTGCTGAAGACTTGTGCTCCAGAATTAACCGCGCCTCTAGCCAAGCTGTTCCAGTACAGGACATAAGAGTAGGCCATACGGCCCCTCGAGCCTGCTCTGCCATTCAATAAGATCATGGTTGATCATTGACCTCAACTCCACTTTCCCGCCCGATCTCCATATCCCTCGATTCCCTTAGAGACCAAGGGGGAAAAACTGAGTATCGCCCCGTTTTAGGCGCCATTATCGGCCGTGCGCAAAGTTTAGCGCCTGGCGCTAATTATTACCACCGATGGCAAACTTGGCTTTTATCGCCCCTGGAGGTGATTGGAGCGCTAAATCAGGCGCTTCACACCTGTCTTAAGGTGCAAAGGCTGAGGAGCGAGGCGCTACCTCAGAGCGCTGGCGAAGTAAGGAAGGGCAAATCAAAATAAACCTGCAAAGTGCTGCTCAGTACCCAAAACTCCTTCACACAGCGTTGAATCTCTCCAGAAGTCTCTCTCTCTCTCTCAGAATGCGTGGTGCAAAAATGTCACCAACAAAAAAAGGCAGGAAGCGGTCGCCTTTAAATAGCGCTCCCCCAGTCCCTTCCTGACAGCAAAACGCTCCCCTCAACCTGTCGTTGCTAGCGGCAGGCGGTAAGGCAGGGGGCGCCACTCAATATCCGATCCGGGGCGCTAACGAGGCGTTGCGCACTCGACTGACGTCACAATCTGCCGGCGCAGGAGATCGTGGCGGTAATGTTTAGCGCCGCCGCAAAATGTCTAGTTAATTTCGCGAGCGGCGCAATCATTGCCGCGCCCGGTCGCTAGTTGCTTTGTGCCCCATTAGCGCCCTCTTAAGGCGCTAACGGGAGGTGCAAACTGAATTTTCCCCAAAAAAAATCTATCGATCTCAGCCTTGAATATACTCGAAGACTCAGCATGTACAGCCCTCTGGGGCAGAGAATTCCAAAGATTCACAACCCTCTGAGTGAAGAAATTCCTCCTCATCTCAGTCCTAAATGGCTGACCCCTTATCCTGAGACTATGCCCCTGGTTCTAGACACTCCAGCCGGGGGAAACAACCTCTCAGCGTCTACCCTGTCCATCCCCTGCAGAATCTTGTATGTTTCAATGAGATCACCTCTCATTCTTCTAAACTCCAGAGAGTATCAGCCCATTCTACACAATCTCTCCTCATAGGACAGCCCTCTCATCCCAGGAACCAATCTAGTGAACCTTTGTTGCACCGCCTCCAAGGCAAGTATATCCTTCCTTAGATAAGGAGACCAAAACTGTGCCCAGTACTCCAGGTGTGGTCTCACCAAGGCCCTGTACAATTGTAGCAAGACTTCCTTACTCTTATACTCCAACCCCCTTGCAATAAAGGCCAACATGCCATTTGCCTTCCTTATTGCTTGCTGTACCTGCATGCTAGCTTTCTGTGTTTCTTGCATGAGGATATTCAAATCTCTCTGAACACCAACATTTGAAAGTTTCTCACCATTTAAAAAATATTCTGTTTTTCTATTCTTCCTACCAAAGTGAATAACCTCACATTTCCCTACATTATACTCCATCTGCCACCTTACTGCCCACTCACTCAGTCTATCCATAGCCCTTTGCAGACTCTGTGTTCTCCTCACAGATTACTGTCCCACCTAGCTTTGTATCATCAGCAAACTTGGATACATTACACTCGGTCCCTTCATCTAGGTCATTAATATAGATTGTAAATAGCTGAGGCCCCAGCACTGATCCTTGCGGCACCCCACTAGTTACAGCCTGCCAACCTGAAAAAGACCCGTTTATCCCGACTCTCTGTTTTCTGTCCGTTAACCAATCCTCTATCCATGCTACTATATTACCCCCAACCCCATGAGCCCTAATCTTGTGTAATAACCTTTTATGTGGCACTGTAATGAATGCCTTTTGGAAATCCAAATATACTACATCCACTGGTTCACCTTTATCTACCCTGCTAGTTACACCCTCAAAAAACTAATAAATTTGTCAAACACGATTTCCCTTTCATAAAACCATGTTGACTCAGCCTAATCATGTTCTGAGTTTCTAAGTGACTTGACACCATTTCCTTAACAATGGATTCCAGCATTTCCCCGACGACTGATGTCAGGCTAACTGGCCTGTAGTTCCCTGTTTTTTTCTCTCCCTCCTTTCTTGAATAGCGCTGTTACATTTGCGACCTTCCAATGCGCTGGGACCGTTCCAGAATCTAGGGAATTTTGGAAGATCAAAACCAATGCATCCACTATCTCTTCAGCCACCTCTTTTAGAACCCTAGGATGTAGGCCGTCAGGTCCTGGGGATCTGTCGGCTTTTAATCCCATTAATTCCTCTGGCACTTTTTTTCTACTTATATTGACTACATTAAGTTCCTCACCCTCATTAGACCCTCGGTTCCCCACCATTTTTGGTATTTTTTTGTGTCTTCTACTGTGAAGGCAGATACAAAATATTTGTTTAACGTTTCAGCCATTTCCTTATTCCCATAATCATTTCTCCTGTCTCAGCCTCTAAGGGACCAACGTTTACTTTTGCTACTCTTTTCCTTTTTACATACTTGTAGAAACTCTTACAATCTGCTTTTATATTTCTTGCTAGTTTTCTCTCATATTCTATTTCTTTTCCCTTTTTATCAATTTTTGATCAACCTTTGCTGGTTTCTGAAACTCTCCCAATCCTCAGGCTTAGTATTATTCTTTGCAACAACAGCTACAACACTGGCATTTATCCGACAATGTGGAAAATTACCCAGGTATGTCCTGTCCTCAAAAAGCAGGACAAATCCAATCTGGCCAATTACCGCTCCATCAGTCTGCACGCAATCATCAGCAAAGTGATGGAAGGTGTCATCGACAGTGCTATCAAGCGGCACTTACTCACCAATAACCTGCTCACTGATGCCCAGTTTGGGTTCCACCAGGACCACTCGGCTCCAGACCTCATTACAGCCTTGGTCCAAACATGGACAGAATTCCAGAGGTGAGGTGAGAGTGACTGCCCTTGACATCAAGGCAGCATTTGACCGAGTGTGGCATCAAGGAGCCCTAGTAAAACTGAAGTCAATGGGAATCGTGGGAAAACTCTCCACTGGCTGGAGTCATAACTAGCACAAAGATGGTTGTGGTGGTTGAAGGTCAATCATCTCAGCCCAGGGCATCGCTGCAGGAGTTCCTCAGGGCAGTGTTCTATGCCCAACAATCTTCAGCTGCTTCATCGACGACCTTCCCTCCATCATAAGGTCAGAAATGGGGATGTTCACTGATGACTGCAGAGTGTTCAGTGCCATTCACAACTCCTCAGATAATGAAGCAGTCCATGCCCGCATGCAACTAGACCTGGACGATATTCAGGCTTGGGCTGATAAGTGGCAGGTAACATTCGTGCCACACATGTGCCAGGCAATGACTATCTCCAACAAGAGAAAGTCTAATCACCTCCCCTTGACATTCAATGGCATTACTATCGCCAAATCCCCCACCATCAACATCCTGGGGGTCACCATTAACCAGAAACTTAACTGGACCAGCCACATAAATACAGTGGCAACAAGAGCAGGTCAGAGGCTGGGTATTCTGCGGCGAGTGTCTCACCTCCTGACTCCCCAAAGCCTTTCCACCATCTACAAGGCACAAGTAAGGAGTGTGATGGAATACTCTCCACTTGCCTGGATGAGTGCAGCTCCAACAACACTCAAGAAGCTCGACACCATCCAGGACAAAGAAGCCCACTTGATTGGCACCCCATCCACCACCTTAAACATTCACTCCCTCCACCACTGGCGTACTGTGGCTGCAGTGTGTACCATCTACAAGATGAATGAATAAAAACAAACCCCCAGCACTTGGCCTGGCCAGCGGCTCACCCCAGCTGCGGTTCTGTGTACATTAACAGTCACGAGCTTGGTGCAGCTCAGTTCTGGCAGAGTCTGAAGGTCAAATTCAGTCTGAGATTCCCTCAAACACTATGCAGAGATGGAGAGTCCAGATACCGCACGAGCCAATCCCATTAACCCTTGGGTTACATTTACAGCTCCCAGCCAGGGCAGCCATTGCGACAACACAGATGTGAGCAGCTGTGACCGCCTGCCCCCCAGACTGACCCAGGCACTGGTCAGGGCCCTCCCAGTTCCAAATACAGATGAAATTTAACGCAGAAAAGTGCGAAGTGATGCAGTTTGGTAGGAAGAACGAGGAGAGCCAATATAAACTAAAGGGTACAATTCTAAAGGGGGTGCACGAACAGAGAGACCAGGGGCTTTGTGTGCACAAATCGTTGAAGGTGACAGGGCAGGTTGAGAAAGCGGTCCCTTAGAGGATGAGACCGGGAAATTAATGGTGGGAAATATGGAGATGGCAAAAACACTGAATGAATATTTTATATCAGTCTTTACAGTAGAAGACACTAAGGCCTAGAAATTCAGTTGGCTGCGCCAGCCGTTAGCGCCTTAGGAGGAGTAGATCTCGAGCGCTAGGCGCTTAGCGCCCGGGCGCAGTGCGATCTGCGCCTCGCCCCAACTTCAGTAGACATTTAGCGCCGGCGCAAAGTCATTGCGCGTGCTCATCTGTGCGCGCAGATCATGACGTCATTTCGTCGTGCAACGCCCTTTGTGCGCCCGGAACCGGAACTTCACTCGCGCCGCCCCATTGTGCGCCTGGCGGCCCGAACGACTGTGAAGTGGAACGGTACACAGCCGAGGCGGGCCGCGGGGAGCGCAAATTAAAGGGCACTTACCCTGCACTATAAAGGGCAGCCATTTTGCAGCATTCACTCTTGTGCAACGGATTTTTGGAGAGAGACCAAGGAGGAGAGCTTACTGCTTTGGCCCAACACTAGGACAGGTCTTTTTGGCTTCAGGCCAGAGCTGTGCAATTCTCTTTGCTTTCATTGAGATCTCAGTGTTTGCCAGCATATTATGGGGGCTGCATTGGGTGCCAACGCTGAGTTTCAGCATTGTGTCCGAAGGGCTTACAGACGCCGTGAGAGAGTGGCAGCCCTGGCTAGACGCAGAGGGGGCAACAGGCGTCGGCAACGGAGGCCTTACCCACTCAGGGAATACCGCCAGCAGTTCTCCTATCTCAACATGCCTGCCGCGCAGTGTGTTAGGAGGCTGCGATTCAGAAGGGAGCTGGTTGCAGACATCTGCCAGCTGCTTCACAGAGATCTGCGTCCACAGCTGATGTGCAGGACGTCTCTGTCGGTGGCAGTGAAGGTGACGGTGGCTCTCAACTTCTACGCCACCGGCTCCTTCCAATCCACTGCTGGGGACATCGCTAACATCTCCCAGTTCGCCGTGCATTGCTGCATCCGCCAGGTGACCAATGCCCTTTTCAGAAGGAGACGTCAATTCATCTCCTTCCCCATGACCCTGGACAAGCAGCAGCAGCGTGCAGTGGGATTTGCAAGAATAGCGGGCTTCCCCATGGTGCAGGGTGCCATTGACTGCACGCATGTGGCTTTGCGGGCACCTCTGGAGCATGCCGAGGATTACCGCAACCGGAAGGGCTACCATTCCCTCAACGTACAGCTGGTGTGTGACCACAGGCAGCGCATCCTAGCTGTCAATGCCCGCTTTCCAGGCAGCAGCCACGATGCCTTTATCCTGCGACAGACAACTGTGGCTGACATGTTCCAGGCACAGCCTCACCGAAGAGGATGGCTTATCGGGGACAAAGGCTATCCTTTGTGTACCTGGCTCATGACCCCGCTCCGCGCGCCCAGGACCCCTGCTGAAGAGGCATACAACGAGTGCCATCAAGCGACCAGGAACATCATCGAACAAACAATCGGCGTCCTGAAGCAACGGTTCCACTGTCTGGATCGCTCCGGTGGAGCCCTACAGTATTCGCAGGAGCGAGTCTCCCAATTCGTGGTCGTTTGCTGCATGCTGCACAACCTGGCTATCCGCAGGTCTCAGGCACTGCCACCTCACGTTGGACCCCCACCTCAGGAGGAGGAGCAGGAGGAGCATGAGGAGGAGGAGGACGAGGAGTACCAGCCCAGGAGGGAGGCAGAAGGTCCAAGGGCTGCCCGTCGGCGGCTTAGTGAACGTCACTTCTAGGCCCCCTGTCAGGGAATGGCTTGTGCCAATGAAAGAACATGATTGCAGCAGCCCCGCAAGCCCTCAGCCGGTTAAGGCAACAAACACTTCAAAGATCAAACATGGACAATCTGAATAAAGAAAATGGTTTATTGTACAAACTCAGGGCCCTTCCCACATGAAAACCAAAAACACACGAAACCCCCAAAAAACACTCAAACACATGACTCACTCCCACAACCTGGGGAGCATTAACAAAAGATGTAAACAAAAATGGCCTTCATCCTCGGCCTTCACAAAGCACCCATTCCAAAAAACAAAACATTTGGCCACACCCTCTACTTTGTGGCCCGCGAGGGCGATGCCTTCTGCAAACTTTGGCGGCCCCTGCACACCCTGCTGCTCCTCCTCAAAGTGAGGCCAGTGGCTGCTGCAAGGCTGGGGGAAGGCTCCTGAGGGGCACATGTCGTGACGGCAGATGCCCTTGGGGTCGGCCTAGATGAGGTCTGGCCCTCGAGGGGTCAGCTGGTGAATGCTGCAGCTGTGGCTGGCCAGCATCAGTCGCTGCAGCAGCTCGTGGCAGCTCCACTGGGGGAGTGGCAGTGGCGGCTGGAGGAATGGGGGCAAGCTGGCGGATGGCAGGCGCTCGCTGGTCGCCTGAGACACTGGCACTCGCCCGGGCCAGCACTGCAGCATGCGCAGCAATCTGCCGAGGGACAGACCGTTGTGCTGCTGCAGCGCGGTGGGTGCCCTGGCGATGCCTGGCTGACGCAGCGAGTGTGGCAGCAGTGAGTGCCCGTGTTGCCCTGTTCTGTGACCGCATCAGAGCAGCCAGTGACTGCACGGCACCACTGATCACCTGGCCAGTCGCTGCCTGAGCTGCCCCAAATTCCGCCCGACTCGCTGCCTGATCTGCCCCGAAGTCCGCCAAACTCGTGGCCTGTGAGGCCCCGAATTCGGTCACACTCCGAGACAGGGACTCGATGGCCTCAGGCATCCGTGCCACTACCCCCATGAGCTCCGTGTGCCGGCGCTCCGAGTCCGCGGACATGTCCTCGAGGAGGCGCAGCTCCTCGGCGGTGACCGTCTCCGGACTGGAGGCCGGACTCTCCCTCTGGGGAGAAGGCCGCCGAGCTGCCCGACCCTTCCTGCGTTGCTGGACGCCGCTGGGCCCAGCAATTGGACTCCCCTCCGACCCTTCCCCCCTCTGGGGAGAAGGCCGCTGAGCTTCCACCCCCCTCACACGTTGCTGCAGGCCGCTGGTCCCAGGAGCTACACTCCCCTCCGACACTTCCCCCAGGCTCCCCTCCAGGGAAGACGTGTCCCCTACATTGGCATGGCTTGCCGCGGCTGAGGGTTCCCCTGATGGGCCGCCTTCCTCTTCCTCCTCCTCCTCCTCTTCTGAGGGGCTGTCACTGGCAACTTCAGGGGCCTCCTCCTCACCATCTGAAAGCAGGAAGGCACAAGAGTAGCTTTAGAGTGAGGAGAGGGCGTCAGCGAGGGATGCATGAGTGGTGGCATTCAGCGCATTGGTCGGACAGTGGCAAAGGATGTAGATCTGATGCGCAAGTGGGACGAGAGAGGTCCAAAAGGTGATGTCCTTACCATTGGTGCCCAGAACAGGGTCGGCATCTCCAGATGCAACGGGGCCAATCACCCGGGCACCCATGATGCGCTCCACGCGCTGTTGCAGCTCGGTGAGCTGCTGGATCTGGGGTCCGCCTCCCCCAGTCTCAGTCCGGCTCCTCTTATTATTGGCCAGCTTGGCCTGCAAGAGAAAGGACGGCCTCTAAGTACAGTGTGTAGCCCTGATCTTGTGTGCACTGCCTCCCATGGTGGAATAGCCTGGCCAGTGTGTAGCCCTGATCTTGTGTGCACTGCCTCCCATGGTCAAATAGCCTGGCCAGTGTGTAGCCCTGATCTTGTGTGCACTGCCTCCCATGGTCGAATAGCCTGGCCAGTGTGTAGCCCTGATCTTGTGTGCACTGCCTCCCATGGTCGAATAGCCTGGCCAGTGTGTAGCCCTGATCTTGTGTGCACTGCCTCCCATGGTCGAATAGCTTGGCCAGTGTGTTAAGTGCAGAATGTGCAATTGATGTTCATGACTGTCCCATAGCTGCTGCATGAGGGCTGGCCATTAGGGCTTTCAGGTCCCTTTGCCCATAATGTGAGGTGCACATGCAAGGATGAGGAGGACACTGGAAAGGGTACTCACCCTGACAATCCTGGCGAGGTCATTGAGCTTTTTGCGGCATTGTACAGCGCTCCTGGGGACCTCACTGTTGGATGTCACCCTGGTGGCGACATGCCTCCAGGCTTTCCGGTAGACGCGGGCCGCCGGCTTCTTCCCATTGTCCGGAAACAAGATATGGCGTCTCTTCTCCACAGCGCCAACCAGCACCCTCAGATCATGCTCTGAGAAGCGCTGCGCTCGTTCATGGGCCTTCTCCATCCTTTCAGGCGCTATTTGGGTCCAGCAGCAGTGTTCAGGCCTAGCTGGAGGGCTGCAGTGTCCAGGGCATGGCAGCAGACCAACTCGACCCTTCCCCCTTCAGAGCTGATTGGCGCCAGGGTGTCTGCTGTCAATCAAGAAATGACCGCACCTGCGCTGCGCCCGGCCTCGGCGGTATCGCTCAGCACCGCCGGCTTAGTGCCTAAAGATAGTCGTGCATCGCCAGTTTTAGCGCTCGAGCAAACTCTTAGGGCGAAGCTACTGAATATCGGCGAAGTGGCCTCGACTTTGCGCCAGGCACAAACTTTAGCGGCCGCCCGACTTTACCGCCCCAAAAGTGGCTACAGGTAGACTATCCTTTATCCGAAAACCTCGGGACCAGCCGAGTTTCGGATAAAGAATTTCGGATTTCGGAAGGTGGGTCGGTGGGGGTCCGCAGGGGGGTCAGCGGGGGTCTGCGGGGGAGTCGGCGGGGGGTCGTCCACATGACTTACGCTGACGCTCAGCGTAAGTCAGTCGGGGTCGGCGGGGGTCGGGGCCAGCGGGGTCCGCGGGGGGGTCGGCGGTTGTCGGGGCTGGCAGGGTCGGCGGTTGTCGGGGCCGGCGGGGTCCGCGGGGGGTTCGGCGGTTGTCGGGGCTGGTGGGGTCGGCGGTTGTCGGGGCCGGCGGGGTCCGCGGGGGGGTCGGCGGGGGGTCGTGCGCACGACTTACCCTTTATCCGAACTTCCGAAACCGGAACCCTCTAAAAACCGAAGGTTTTTTCGTTCGTACGCACGACTTACGCTGAACGAAAAAACCTTCGGTTTTTAGAGGGTTTCGGTTTTCGGAAGTCCGGATAAAGGGTAGTCTACCTGTATAATGAATTTCTAGGCCTAAGAATATCCCAACACTGGACAAACAGGGGGCTAAAGGGGGGGAGGAGCTAAACACGATCAAAATCACTAAGGAAGTGGTACTCGGTAAAATAATGGGACTCAAGGTGGATAAATCACCTGGACCTGATGGCTTACATCCTAGGGTCTTGAGGGAAGTGGCGGTAGGGATTGTGGATGCATTGGTAATAATTTTCCAAAACTCCCTGGACTCGGCAATGGTCCCGGCAGACTGGAAAACTGCTAATGTAACACCCTTATTTAAAAAGGGCAGTAGACAGAAGGCTGGAAACTATAGACCGGTTAGCCTAACATCTGTGGTAGGTAAAATTTTGGAGTCCATTATTAAGGAGACAGTAACAGGACATTTGGATAATCATCATTTAATAGGACAAAGTCAGCATGGTTTTATGAAGGGGAAGTCATGTTTGACAAATTTGCTGGAGTTCTTTGAGGAAGTAACATATAGGGTGGATAAAGGGGAACCAGTGGACGTAGTGTATTTAGACTTCCAAAAGGCATTTGACAAGGTGCCACACAAAAGATTATTGCTTAAGATAAAAAATCACGGGATTGGGGGTAATATTCTGGCATGGATAGAGGATTGGCTATCTAACAGAAGGCAGAGAGTTGGGATAAATGGTTCATTCTCAGACTGGCAATCAGTAACTAGTGGTGTTCCGCAGGGGTCAGTGCTGGGTCCCCAACTCTTTACAATCTATATTAACGATTTGGAGGAGGGGACCGAGTGTAACATATCAAAGTTTGCAGATGATACTAAGATGGGGGGGAAAGTAGTGAGTGAGGAGGACATAAAAAACCTGCAAGGGGACATAGACAGGCTAAGTAAGTGGGCAGAGATTTGGCAGATGGAATACAATACTGGAAAGTGTGAGGTTATGCACTTTGGCAGGAAAAATCGTAGAGCAAGTTATTATCTTAATGGCAAGAAACTGGAAAGTACTGAAGTACAAAGGGATCTGGGGGTCCTGGTGCACGAAACTCAAAAGGTTAGTATGCAGGTGCAGCAAGTGATTAAGAAGGCCAATGGAATGTTGGCTTTCATTGCTAGGGGGATAGAATATAAAAATAGGGAGGTATTGCTTCAGTTGTACAAGGTATTGGTGAGACCGCACCTGGAATACTGCGTACAGTTTTGGTGTCCATACTTAAGAAAGGACATACTTGCTCTCGAGTCAGTACAAAGAAGGTTCACTCGGTTAATCCCGGGGATGAGGGGATGGACATATGAGGAGAGGTTGAGTAGATTGGGACTCTACTCATTGGAGTTCAGAAGAATGAGAGGCGATCTTATTGAAACATATAAGATTGTGAAGGGGTTGGATCGGGTGGATGCGGGGAAGATGTTCCCGATGATGGGTGAAACTAGAACTAGGGGGCATAGTCTTAGAATAAGGGGCTGCTCTTTCAAAACTGAGATGAGGAGGAACTACTTCACTCAGAGGGTGGTAGGTCCATGGAATATGCTGCCCCAAAAAGCT
>NC_140991.1:576104-583604 GCF_052327205.1 Somniosus microcephalus | reverse complement strand
ACCCCTTATCCTTAGACTGTGACCCCTGGTTCTGGACTCCCCCGCCATCGGGAACATCCTTCCTGCATCTAGTCTGTCTAGTCCTGTTAGAATTTTATAAGTTTCAATGAGAATCCCTCTCATTCTTCTAAACTCCAGCGAGTATAAGCCCAATCGACCCAATCTCTCTTCATACGTCATTCCTGCCATCCCAGGTATCAGTCTGGTGAATCTTCGCTGCACTCTCTCCATGGCAAGAACATCCTTCCTCAGATAAGGTGACCAAAACTGCACACAATACTCAAGGTGTGGTCTCACCAAGGCCCTGTACAACTGCAGCAAGACATCCTTGTTCCTGTACTCGAACCCTCTCGCTATGAAGGCCAACATCATTTGCCTTCTTAACCGCCTGCTGCACCTGCATGCTTACCTTCAGCGACTGTGCACAAGGACACCCAGGTCTCGTTGCACTTCCCCTTTTCCCAATCTATTGCCATTCAGATAATAATCTGCCTTCCTGTTTTTGCCACCAAAGTGGATAACCTCGCATTTATCCACATTATATTGCATCTGCCATGCATTTGCCCAATCGCCCAACCTGTCCAAATCATACTGGAGTTTCTCTGCATCCTCCTCACAGCACACACGCCCACCCAGCTTTGTGTTGTCTGAAAACTTGGAGATATTACATCTAGTTCCCTCGTCTAGATCATTAATATATATTGTGATAACTGGGGTTCTAGCACCGCTCCCCCCCACTAGTCACTGCCTGCCACTCTGAAAAAGACCCATTTATTCCTACTCTCTGTTTCCTGTCTGTTAACCAATTTTCAATCCATGCCAGTATATTACCCACAATCCCATGTGCTTTAATTTTACACACTAGCCTCTTATGTGGGACTTTATCAAAGGCCTTCTGAAAATCCAAATACACCACATCCACTGGTTCTCCCTTATCCATTCTACCAGTTACATCCTCAAAAAACTCCAGTAGGTTTGTCAAACATGATTTCCCTTTCATAAATCCATGTTGACTTTGTCTAATCCTGTTAATATTTTCTAAGTGTCCTGTTATCACATCCTTTATAACAGACTCTAGCATTTTCCCTACTATTGATGTTAGGCTAACCGGTCTGTAGTTCGATAGCAAAATATTGCGGATGCTGGAAATCCGAAATAACAACAGAAAATGCTGGAAAAACTCGGCAGGCCCGGCAGCAACCGTGGAGAGAGAAACAGAGTCAATGTTTCGGGTCGAAGACCCTTCTTCAGAACTGAGAAAAAAGCAGGAAATGAAACATTAATAAGCAAGTTAGGGGGCTGGGAAATGGGGACGGGGGTGAAAGAACAAAAGAGAAGGTCTGGGAGAGGCGAGGAGACATTAAAAGATATTCAAGGCGAGACGAGATGGTAATAGGACAAGTAAAGAGACAAAAGACGGCTCTAGGTGAAGTGTGAACTGCGCTGGCAGAGTGAGAGACAGCTGCCATGCGGGAGAGAGAGGAAAAAAAGGAAAAGTCACAAACCAAAGGTGTGGATTAAAATATATAAAAATGTAATAGGGGCCGAGGTTATGATCTGAAATTGTTGAACTCGATGTTGAGTCCGGAAGGCTGTAAAGTGCCTAATCGGAAGATGAGGTTTTGTTCCTCGAGTTTACGCTGGGTTTCCGTGGAACATTGTAAGAGGCCGAGGACGGTGAGGTCTGAGTGGGAATGGGGCGGTGAATTAAAGTGACAGGCGACCGGAAGCTCGGGGTCACCCTTACGGACTGAATGGAGGTGTTTTGCAAAGCGGTCACCCAATTTGCGTTTGGTCTCCCCAATGCAGAGGAGACCACATAGTGAGCAGCGAATACAGTATACTAGATTGCAAGAAGTACAAGTAAATCGCTGTTTCACCTGGAAGGAGTGTTTGGGGCCCTGGACAGTGGGAAGTGGGGAGGCATAAGGGCAGGTGTTGCATCTCCTGCGCTTGCACGGGAAGGTGCCAGGCAAAGGGGAAGGTGTAATGTATATACCTTTAAGGGGGGAACTACTTTTTACAGCTTATGTATACTGTAGTACCGGCAGTGACCACACCTGTATATAGCACTGAGTAGTAATCTGTACAGTTCAGTTCCAGAGTGAGCCACATTGAGTAAACACCTGTTATACCGTTCTCCTGCAGTCTGTGTCTTATTATACACAGACACAACATTGGCGACGAGGCAAATTCGATCCTACCTGCAACTCTGCATCACCTCCCAGGGATTCGTTCCTGGAGACCAGTACATTGGAGGTCAAGGCCAGAGACACGGGCGTCGACCACGGGCAACCTCCCAGTCATCCAGCAGAGACTCGAGAATTGCGGGGGAGGCTGTTGAGAGCCAGGCTTGGCTTTCCAGTCGCGGTGGTCCAGCGAAACGGGCTGGCAACAGGTAGTGCGCAGACCCTTCCCGGACAGCGGCGGGCTACAGCCCGACCGAGCGGCACAGCAAAGGGCCGAGTAGCGTAGACGGGAGAGAGGGCAGAGCGCACAGGGCGCAGCCGGTGTTCAGGGGCCGAGCAGCGTCGAGGAGAGGGAGAGAGACGCGCAGAAACCCGCGAGGCGCCGCCATTGCCACGAGGACCGCCGAGAGCAGCGTTGGCAGCAGCGCAGGAGAAGGACGCGAAACCTACAGGGCGCCGCCATTGCCACAAGGACCGCCGAGAGCGGCGTTGGCAGCAGCGGGGGAGGAAGGAAAGCGCGGGAGATGCCATTTTAAGCCACACCCAAAATGCCGAAGAGTGGCAGTATCACCACATTTGACAATGAAGTCGAAGATTGGACTACATATGTCGAATGAATAGAGGTATACTGCAAGGCAAATGAGGTGTCAGATGACAAGAAAGCGCCGGTATTGTTAAATTTAATGGTTGCAAAGACGTATGGCTTATTACGAAATCTAGTAACCCCAGCGAAGTCAGTGGAAAAGAGTTTGGAGACATAGTGACGATACTACAGGAACATTTAAACCCCACACCGCTGCTGATAGCAGAAAGATTCAAGTTCCACAAACGGAACCAGCATAAGGATGAAAGCAATGCTGAATATTTAACAGAACTGCGCAAACTATCGAAACACTGCCAGTTTGGAGCGGGACTGGCAGATACCTTAAGGGACAAGTTTGTGTGTGGGCTTCAAAGTGAAGGAACCCAGAAACGGCTTTTATCTGAAAAGGACCTTACGCTGGACAAGGCTTTCAGCATTGCGGTATCATATGAAGCAGCAGCACAGGGCGCTGCAGAGATACAACAGAGACCACAAGAATATGGCACAAACGAAATGTCATATGGAACAGAGAAGTGCTATCGCTGCGGCAGAACAACACACGACCAGAATGATTGCTGGTTCAAAGACAAAGTGTGCAGACAGTGTGGAAAAGTAGGACACATAGCACGAGTCTGCAGGTCGGGAAAGAAAACCAGCAATAAGAAATCTCCAAAAGAAAAGTACAAGAAGGTACATAAGGTGACGGAGAATAGTTCAGACGAACAAAAGAGTGATACCGACTCCGAAAACAGGGAGCTGAGTTGTCTGAAACTACATAATGTGATCAAAACGGAGGATCGCCGAACCATTTGGGTCACTCTCAAGATGGCAGGAGTCCAGGTAAAGATGGAATTGGACACAGGATCAGCCCTAACAGTCATAAACCGACGGGACTACGAGCGGCTATTCTCACACATACCCTTGAGAGACACAAAAATTATTTTGAAGACGTACACGGGGCAAAAAGTCTACCCCAAAGGAAAAATAAGGGTGACCGTTATATATAACGGTAAGGAAACACCAAACCTAGACCTGTATGTATTGCAAGATGGAGGACCACCATTACTGGGACGTGAATGGATCCGGAAAATACAGCTGGATTGGCATTCCATACAGGCACTGACTGTGGCTGCCAAAAAGGATGATGACGTCACACCTGGGCGACTGTCAAAGATCCTAACTGACGCGAAAGAAGTGTTCCAGCAAGGACTCGGAACACTAAAAGGCATGACAACAACAATTAAAATCGAAGAAAACGCAAGCCCAAAATTTTTTAAGGCCAGACCGGTACCTTATGCGATCCGCCCAGCTGTCGAAGCAGAGCTGGAGAGTTTGGAACGTTCAGGAGTACTGTCCAAGGTAGACTGGAGCGAGTGGGCTACACCCATCGTCCCTGTGATGAAAAAGTCATTGAGCAGCACGCCTGGGGAACCAAGGAAGGTTCGCATCTGTGGGGACTTTAAGGTAACAGTGAACCCAGTCCTTCACACCGTGCAATATCCACTTCCGCGGATTGAAGATATTGTCGCCTCGCTATCTGGAGGGAAATGCTTCACTAAGATTGATCTGGCCCAGGCGTATCTGCAAATGGAGGTAGAAGAAGCATCAAAAAAATACCTCACAATCAACACCCATAAAGGTCTCTACCAATACAACCGACTGGTATTCGGGGTAGCATCAGCTCCGGCTATTTGGCAAAAGGCAATGGAACAAGTCCTGCAAGGGATCCCAGGGACCCAGTGTTATTTGGACGACATCCTGGTCATGGGCGATAATGACAGTGATCACCTCGCCAACCTGGAGCAGGTGCTCACTAGATTGAAGGAATATGGGCTCCGAGCTAACCGCCCCAAATGAGAGTTTTTTCAAAAACAGATCTCGTATTGTGGCCACGTTATCGAGAAAGAGGGGTTACATAAGTCCCCAGAAAAGATTGAGGCAGTAGTCAAGGCTCCAGCACCGGAAAACGTGTCACAACTGAGGCCGTTCCTCGGGCTGGTAAACTACTACCATAAGTTCTTGCCAAATTTGTCTACAATACTACACCCACTGAACACCCTACTGCAAACTGGAGTGCCATGGAAGTGGAGTGACGAATGTAAACGAGCTTTCCAGAAGAGCAAAACACTAATCACATCAAAAGAGGTATTGGCCTATTTCAACCCAGCACTACCAATTTGGTTGGCGTGTGATGCGTCACCCTACGGCATTGGAGCGGTGCTGTCGCACAAATTCTCGGACGGCTCAGAGAGGCCAATAGCCTTTGCGTCACGATCACTAACCTCAGCCGAGCGTAACTATGCCCAGATTGACAAGGAGGCCCACAGCCTAGTGTGGGGAGTGAAAAAGTTCAATCACTATCTGCACGGGCAGAAATTCACCTTGCTGACTGACCACCAACCTCTTGTCTCCATTTTTAATCCGAAGAAGGGCGTTCCGGTGATGACTGCGCAACGACTACAAAGATGGTCACTCTTTCTAGGGGCGCACCACTATGAGATTGAATATAAGGGCACGAAACAGCATGGAAATGCTGATGGGCTATCATGCCTGCCACTGCCTACTGCGGAGGAAGCACCAGCAGTGAATCCTGTCGAAATATTTCATTCGACTATAGTTGAATACCTACCGGTAACTAACGCTCGTATAGAAAAGGAGACCCGAAATGACCCGACACTGTCTTGGGTATATGATTTGACGGTGAAGGGATGGCCAGCACATGGCGACTCACTGTTGCCAGCATTCTCGACAAGAAGAGAACAGCTGTCAGTGTGCCGGGGGACCTTGATGTGTGGATCCCGAGTGGTAATTCCACCCAAGTTAAGGGATAGAGTGCTCAATGAGCTTCATGAGGGTCATCTGGGAGGGGTAAAAATGAAAAGCCTTGCCAGGGCTTATGTGTGGTGGCCGGGAATCGATAAACAAATCGAGGACCTGACCAAGAGCTGCTCAGGATGCCAGAAAGTCCAAAATGCACCACCACATGCCCCTCTACACCCATGGGAGTGGCCCTCATCTCCATGGCAACGGGTGCATATTGATTTTGCTGGTCCATTCATGGACTCAATGTTTTTAGTAGCCGTGGATGCGCACTCGAAATGGCCTGAGGTCATCAAAATGTCCTCCACCACCATGGAGAAAACTATTGCAGTCCTACGGACCATTTTTGCCAGGAACGGCTTGCCAGAACAGATTTGCTCCGATAACGGACCACAGTTTGTGTCTGAAGAGTTCCGGAGGTTTATGCAGAAGAATGGGGTAAGGCATTACACATCCGCCCCATATCATCCAGCCACAAATGGATTGGCTGAGAGGTTCGTACAAACCTTTAAGAAGGCAATAAAGGCTATGTACAATGACAACATTCATCTGCAGCATAAGGTGGACAATTTCCTGTTCGCCTACCGGAATGCGACACATGCAGTCACCAACCAGGCCCCGGCCATGATGTTCTTTAACCGAAGGTTAAGATCTCGCCTGGATTTGCTCAGACCAAACGTACGAAGAGATGTTGAGAGTAAGCAATTCCAGCACATCCATGAGAAGCCAACAAGGAGCTTCAATGTAGGGCAACCAGTCTTGGCCCGCGACTACCGAACAGAAAAATGGCAGCCAGGAACGATATGCACACGGCAGGGCCCACTAATGTACACAGTGGACATTGGAGAGAGCATCGTGAGACGCCATGCTGACCAGATCCTAGAGTCACAGGAACAAGTCGACCCCATGCCTCGCCCATACGTACCTGATGAGGAACCCGACGTACAGGTCGCATCTACCCCAGAAACAGTAGCATTGGAAGCTGATGACCCAACCGATGACAGGGTGCCAGAATCGCCTCCGCACCAAGAGCGAGACACTCAGGAAAGGCGCTATCCAGAAAGGATCAGAAAGCCTCCCCAAAGGCTGAATATATAAATGGACTAATTTCAGCTAACGTTGTATGTTAAAAGTGTTAATTGTAATTAGTTTGATATTTAATTGTTAAATGAGTGTTATGGTACTGTTAATCTAAAAGGGGAGGAATTGTAATGTATGTACCTTTAAGGGGGGAACTACTTTTTACAGCTCATGTATACTGTAGTACTGGCAGTGACCACACCTGTATATAGCACTGAGTAGTAATCTGTACAGTTCAGTTCCAGAGTGAGCCATGTTGAGTAAACACCTGTTGTACCGTTTTCCTGCAGTCTTGTGTTTTACTACTGACAGACACAACAGAAGGGGTGCTGGGGGTGATAGACAGTCTGTAGTTCCCTGCTTTCTCTCTCCCTCCTTTTTTAAATAGTGAGGGTACATTTGCCACCCTCCAATCTGCAGGAACTGTTCCATAATCTATAGAATTTTTGAAGATGACAACCAATGCATCCACTATTTCCATGGCTACCCCTTTTAGTGCTCTGGGATGCAGATTATCAGGCCCTGGGGATTGTGGGGCATACACACACTCGCACACACACTCACACTCACAATCTTACATGCACACACACTCTCCCACACACACACAATCTCACACGCACACTCTCTTACACACACACTCACTCTCACACACACTCACTCTCACACACACTCACTCACACGCACACTCACTCACACGCACACACTGTTCCACTCACTCACACACACACACTCTCACACATTTACACACACACTCACTCTCACACACACACTCTCTTACACACACACTCACTCTCACACACACAATCTCACACGCACACTCTCGTACAC
>NC_140991.1:563604-573604 GCF_052327205.1 Somniosus microcephalus | reverse complement strand
ACTCTCTCACACACACTCACTCACACACACTCACTCACACACACACTCACTCACACACACACACACTCTCCCACACACTCACTCACACACACACTCACTCACACTCACTCTCACACACACTCACACACACTCACACACACACACTCACACACACACTCTCTCACACACACACTCACTCACATACACACACTGTTCCACTCACTCACACACACACACTCTCACACACACACTCACTCACACACACACTCACTCACACACACTCACTCTCTCACACACACACACTGTCTACATTGATTTTAGGAAGGCGTTTGACAAAGTACCACATAGAAGGCTGGTTAACAAAACTGTGGCTCATGGAATAGGCGGGTCAGTGGCAGCTTGGATAAGGAATTGTCTTAAGGACAGAAAACAGCGAGTTGTGGTAAATGGCTGTTTTTCAGACTGGAGGATGGTAGACAGTGGTGTTCCCCAAGGGTCAGTGCTGGGGTCACTGCTTTTTTTGATATATATAAATGACCTGGATATTGGAATACAGAGTAGAATTTCTAAATTTGCCGATGACACCAAACTTGGGGGTGTGGCAAACAGTGAGGATGATATCAGTCGACTGCAACAGGACATAGAAAGGCTAGCAGAATGGGCAGACAAGTGGCAGATGGAATTTAATACAGAGAAGTGTGAGGTGATGCATTTTGTCAGAAGGAACAGGGAGAGGCAATATACACTTAATGGCACAGTTTTAAAGAGTGTGCAGGGACAGAGGGACCTGGGAGTTAATGTGCATAGGTCCCTGAAGGTGGCGGGACATATTGAGAGAGTGGTTAGCAAAGCATATGGGATCTTGGGCTTCATAAATAGAGGTATTGAGTACAAAAGTAGAGAAGATATGCTGAACCTTTATAAAGTGCTGGTTAGGTCACAACTGGAGTATTGGTCACCACACTTTAGGAAGGATGTGAAGACCCTCGAGAGGGTGCAGAGGAGATTTACCAGAATGGTTCCGAGGATGGGGGATCTTGGCTACAAGGACAGGTTGGAGAAGCTGGATTTGTTTTCATTAGAGCAAAGGAGGTTGAGGGGTGATCTGATAGAGGTGTACAAGATTATGACGGGTTTGGATAGGCTAGACGGGGAAAGGCTGTTCCCACTAGTTGATGGTACAAGGACTAGGGGACACAGATTTAAGGTTTTGGGCAAGAGATACAGGGGGGATGTGAGGAAAAACTTTTTTACACAGTGAGTGGTGAGGACCTGGAACTCGTTGCTGATGGAAGTGGTGGAAGCGGAGACACTCAATGTTTTCAAGGGGAGACTGGATGGGCACTTGAGGGGAATAAACTTGCAGGGCTACGGGGATAGAGCGGGGGAATGGGACTGACTGGATTGCTCTACAGAGAGCCGGCACGGACTTGATGGGCCGAATGGCCTCGTTCTGTGCCGTTATGACTCTATGAGCGTAGTGGTAATGTCACTGGGCTAGTAATCCCGAGGCCGGGACTAATGATCCGGAGACGTGAGTTCAAATCCCACCACGGCAGCTGGGGAATTTAAATTCAGTTAATTAAATAATTACTAGTGTCAGTAAAGGTGACCATGAAACTATCGGATTGTTGTAAAAACCCATCTGGTTCACTAATGTCCTTCAGGGAAGGAAATCTGCCGTCCTTACCCGGTCTGGCCTATATGTGACTCCAGACCCACAGCAATGTGGTTGACTCTTAACTGCCCTCTGAAATGGCCGAGCGAGTCACTCAGTTGTAACAAACCGCTATGAAACAAATGAATAAGAATGAAACCAGACGGACCACCCGGCATCGGCCTCGGCACCGGCTACGGACACGGCAACGGCACACCCAGCCCAGTCGACCCTGCAAAGTCCTCCTCACCATCATCTGGGGACTTGTTCCAAAATTGGGAGAGCTGTCCCACAGACTAGTCCAGCAACAGCCTGACATAGTCATACTCACAGAATCATACCTTTCAGCCAATGTCCCAAACTCCTCCATCACCATCCCTGGGTATGTCCTGTCCCACCGGCAGGACAGGCCCACCAGGGGCGGAGGCACAGTGGTATACAGTCGGGAAGGAGTGGCCCTGGGAGTCCTCAACATTGACTCCAGTCCCCATGAAGTCTCAAGGCTTCAGGTCAAACATGAGCAAGGAAACCTCCTGCTGATTACCACCTACCGCCCTCCCTCAGCTGATGAATCAGTACTCCGCCATGTTGAACACCACTTGGAAGAAGCACTGAGAGTAGCAAGGGCACAGAATGTACTCTGGGTGGGGGACTTCAATGTCCATCACCAAGAGTGGCTCGGTAGCACCACTACTGACTGAGCTGGCCGAGAACTGAAGAACATAACTACCAGTCTGGGCCTGTGACAGGTGGTGAGTGAACCAACATGAGGGAAAAACCTACTTGACCTCGTCCTCACCAATCTACTTGTTGCAGATGCACCTGTCCTTGATACTATTGGTAGCAGTGACCACCGCACAATCATTGTGGAGATGAAGTCCCGACTTCACACTGAGGACACCCTCCATCGTGATGTGTGGCACTACCACCGTGCCAAATGGGATAGATTCAGAACAGATCTAGCAGCTCAAAACTGTGCATCCACGAGATGCTGTGGGCTATCAGCAGCAGCAGAATTGTATTCCGCCACAATCTGTAACCTTATGGCCTGGCATATTCCTCACTTTACCATTAACATCAACCCAGGGGACCAACCCTGGTTCAACAAGGAGTGTAGAAGAGCATGCCAGGAGCAGCACCAGGCGTACCTAAAAATGAAGTGCCAACCTGGGGAAGCTGCAGCACAGGACTACATGCATCCTAAAAAGCAGAAGCAGCATGCTATAGACAGAGCTAAGCGATCCCCCAATCAACAGATCAGATCAAAGCTCTGCAGTCCTGCCACATCCAGTCATGAATGGTGGTGGACCATTAAACAACTAATGGGAGGAGGAGGCTCCATGAATATCCCCATCCTCAATGATGGTGGAGCCCAGCACGTTAGTGCAAAAGACAAGGCTGAAGCGTTTGCAACCATCTTCAGCCAGAAATGCCGAGTGGATGATCCATATCGGCCTCCTCCTGAGGTCCCCACCATCATAGAAGCCAGTCTTCAGCCAATTCAATTCACTCCAATGATATCAAGAAACGGCTGAGCGCACTGGATACAGCAAAGACTATGAGCCCCGACAACATCCCAGCTATCGTGCTGAAGACTTGTGCTCCAGAACTAGCCCCGCCTCTAGCCAAGCTGTTCCAGTACAGCTACAACACTGGCATCTATCCGACAATGTGGAAAACTGCCCAGGTATGTCCTGTCCACAAAAAGTAGGACAAATCCAACCCGGCCAATTACCGCCCCATCAGTCTACTCTCAATCATCAGCAAAGTGATGGAAGGTGTCATCGACAGTGCTATCAAGCGGCACTTACTCACCAATAACCTGCTCACTGATGCCCAGTTTGGGTTCCACCAAGACCACTCGGCTCCCGACCTCATTACAGCCTTGGTCCAAACATGGACAAAGGAGCTGAATTCCAGAGGTGAGGTGAGAGTGACTGCCCTTGACATCAAGGCAGCATTTGACCAAGTCTGGCATCAAGGAGCCCTAGTAAAACTGAAGTTAATGGGAATCAGGGGGAAAACGCTCCACTGGCTGCAGTCATACCTAGCACGAAGGAAGATGGTTGTGGCTGTTGAAGGTCAATCATCACAGCCCCAGGACATCGCTGCAGGAGTTCCTCAGGGCAGTGTCCTAAGCCCAACCATCTTCAGCTGCTTCATCAGTGACCTTCCTCGAACATAAGTTCAGAAATGGGGATGTTTGCTGATGACTGCATGGTGTTCAGCGCCATTCACAACTCCTCAGATAATGAAGCAGTCCATGCCCGCATACAACAAGACCTGGACGAGGTTCAGGCTTGGGCTGATAAGTGGCAGGTAACATTCGCGCCACAGAAGTGCCAATCAATGACTATCTCCAACAAGCGAGAGTCTAACCAGCTCCCCATGACATTCAATGACATTACCATCGCCGAATCCCCCACCATCAATATCCTGGGGGGTCACCATTAACCAGAAACTTAACTGGACCAGCCACATAAATACTGTGGCAACAAGAGCAGGTCAGAGGCTGGGTATTCTGTGGCGAGTGTCTCACCTCCTGACTCCCGAAAGTCTTTCCACCATCTACAAGGCACAAGTAAGGAGTGTGATGGAATACTCTCCACTTGCCTGGATGAGTGCAGCTCCAACAACACTCAAGAAGCTCGACACCATCCAGGACAAAGCAGCTCGCTTGATTGGCACCCCATCCACCATCTTAAACATCCACTCCCTCCATCACTGGCGTACCGTGGCTGCAGTGTGTACCATCTACAAGATGTACTGTAGCATTTCGCCAAGGCTTCTTCGGCAGCACCTCCCAATCCCGCGACCTCTTCCACCTAGAAGGACAAGGGCAGCAGGTGCATGGGAACACCACCACCTCCAAGTTCCCCTCCAAATCACACACCATCCTGACTTCGAAGTATATCGGCCGTTCCTTCATTGTCGCTGGGTCAAAATCCTGGAACTCCCTCCCTAACAGCACTGTGGGAGCACCTTCACCACACGGACTGCAGCGGTTCAAGAAGGCGGCTCACCACCACCTTCTCAAGGGCAGCTGGGGATGGGCAATAAATGCTGGCCTTGCCAGCGATGTCCTGATACCATAAACGAATTTAAAAAAATGACTATGACTCTCACACACGCACTCTCACACACTCACACGCACTCACACTCACACACTCTCACGCACACACAGGGGCTGTGGGGGTCAAGGATTGTGGGGGTCAGGGGTCGGGGACTGGGGGGTCAGGGGCAGTGTGGGGGGTCAGGGGCCGTGGGGGTCAGTGATTGTGGGGGTCGGGGACTGGGGGGACAGGGGCTGTGTGGGGGGTCAGGGGCCGTGGGGGTCAGTGATTGTGGGGGTCGGGGACTGGGGGGACAGGGGCTGTGTGGGGGGTCAGGGGCCGTGGGGGTCAGTGATTGTGGGGGTCGGGGACTGGGGGGTCAGGGGCTGTGTGGGGGGTCAGGGGCCGTGGGGGGAGCTTGTCTTTCTGTAGAAACATAGAAAAATAGGAGCAGGAGTGGGCCATTCGGCCCTTCGAGCCTGCTCCATCATTCAATATGATCATGGCTGATCTCAATACCATATTCCCGCTCTCTCCCCATACCCCTTGATGCCTTTTGTGTCTAGAAATCGATCTATAGCACCTTTTAAGTCCTCAAGAAATCCCAAAGTGCTTTTCAGCCAATGAAGTACTTTTGAAGTGTAGTCACTGTTATAATGTAGGAAGCACGGCAGACAATTTTCACAAGTGAGGACTGCATTGTCCTGTTGCATGAGATTCCTTGTTTGGCGTGTGTTGTACGTTCGTTGCTCTGTCCTTGAATTTTACTGGCACACCTGATTCATACCCTGGCGAGCTGCCTCTCTTTTCTCGCATCTGGCTCCCAGCGAAAGTCACAGTGTTGAAATATCAACTAGAAAATGATTACACTGATAACAGCATCGGCAAAACGCAGGTTCACGAACTTGGCTCGGAGAATCAAGGTCAGGTAACATAGTCTGTGGACCGGGAGACAGACGTCTGTCTCCCCTCCCCAGACTCTGTCTCCCCTCCCCAGACTCTGTCTCCCGTCCCCAGACTCTGTCTCCCGTCCCCAGACTCTGTCTCCCGTCCCAGAGTCTGGGGACGGGAGACAGAGTCTGGGGACGGGAGACAGAGTCTGGGGACGGGAGACAGAGTCTGGGGAGGGGAGACAGAGTCTGGGGAGGGGAGACAGAGTCTGGGGAGGGGAGACAGAGTCTGGGGACGGGAGACAGAGTCTGGGGACGGGAGACAGAGTCTGGGGAGGGGAGACAGAGTCTGGGGACGGGAGACAGAGTCTGGGGACGGGAGACAGATTCTGGGGACGGGAGAGAGAGTCTGGGGACGGGAGACAGAGTCTGGGGACGGGAGACAGAGTCTGGGGACGGGAGAGAGAGTCTGGGGACGGGAGACCGAGTCTGGGGACGGGAGACAGAGTCTGGGGACGGGAGACAGAGTCTGGGGACGGGAGACCGAGTCTGGGGACGGGAGACAGAGTCTGGGGACGGGAGACAGAGTCTGGGGACGGGAGACAGAGTCTGGGGACGGGAGACAGAGTCTGGGGACAGGAGACAAAGTCTGGGGATGGGAGACCGAGTCTGGGGACGGGAGACAGAGTCTGGGGACGGGAGACATAGTCTGGGGACGGGAGACAGAGTCTCTATGGGAGATATGGGCCAAATATGGATTGAGGTCAGAGCTCAGGCATGAACTGATTGAATGGCGGAACAGGCTCAAGATGCTGAATATCCTCCTCCTGCGTGTGTGAGAGTGCGTGTGTGAGAGTGCGTGTGTGAGAGTGCGTGTGTGAGAGTGCGTGTGTGTGAGTGCGTGTGTGAGAGTGCGTGTGTGTGAGTGCGTGTGTGAGAGTGCGTGTGTGAGAGTGCGTGTGTGAGAGTGCGTGTGTGAGAGTGCGTGTGTGAGAGTGCGTGTGTGAGAGTGCGTGTGTGTGAGTGCGTGTGTGAGAGTGCGTGTGTGAGTGCGTGTGTGTGAGTGCGTGTGTGAGAGTGCGTGTGTGTGAGTGCGTGTGTGTGAGTGCGTGTGTGTGAGTGCGTGTGTGTGAGTGCGTGTGTGAGAGTGCGTGTGTGTGAGTGCGTGTGTGAGAGTGCGTGTGTGAGAGTGCGTGTGTGTGAGTGCGTGTGTGAGAGTGCGTGTGTGAGAGTGCGTGTGTGAGAGTGCGTGTGTGAGAGTGCGTGTGTGAGAGTGCGTGTGTGAGAGTGCGTGTGTGTGAGTGCGTGTGTGAGAGTGCGTGTGTGAGTGCGTGTGTGTGAGTGCGTGTGTGAGAGTGCGTGTGTGTGAGTGCGTGTGTGTGAGTGCGTGTGTGTGAGTGCGTGTGTGAGAGTGCGTGTGTGAGAGTGCGTGTGTGAGAGTGCGTGTGTGAGAGTGCGTGTGTGTGAGTGCGTGTGTGAGAGTGCGTGTGTGTGAGTGCGTGTGTGAGAGTGCGTGTGTGTGAGTGCGTGTGTGAGAGTGCGTGTGTGAGAGTGCGTGTGTGAGAGTGCGTGTGTGAGAGTGCGTGTGTGTGAGTGCGTGTGTGAGAGTGCGTGTGTGAGAGTGCGTGTGTGAGAGTGCGTGTGTGTGAGTGCGTGTGTGAGAGTGCGTGTGTGAGAGTGCGTGTGTGAGAGTGCGTGTGTGAGAGTGCGTGTGTGAGAGTGCGTGTGTGAGAGTGCGTGTGTGAGAGTGCGTGTGTGTGAGTGCGTGTGTGTGAGTGCGTGTGTGAGAGTGCGTGTGTGAGAGTGCGTGTGTGAGAGTGCGTGTGTGTGAGTGCGTGTGTGAGAGTGCGTGTGTGAGAGTGCGTGTGTGAGAGTGCGTGTGTGAGAGTGCGTGTGTGAGAGTGCGTGTGTGAGAGTGCGTGTGTGTGAGTGCGTGTGTGAGAGTGCGTGTGTGAGAGTGCGTGTGTGAGAGTGCGTGTGTGTGAGTGCGTGTGTGAGAGTGCGTGTGTGAGAGTGCGTGTGTGAGAGTGCGTGTGTGAGAGTGCGTGTGTGAGAGTGCGTGTGTGAGAGTGCGTGTGTGAGAGTGCGTGTGTGTGAGTGCGTGTGTGAGAGTGCGTGTGTGAGAGTGCGTGTGTGAGAGTGCGTGTGTGTGAGTGCGTGTGTGAGAGTGCGTGTGTGTGAGTGCGTGTGTGAGAGTGCGTGTGTGAGAGTGCGTGTGTGAGAGTGCGTGTGTGAGAGTGCGTGTGTGAGAGTGCGTGTGTGAGAGTGCGTGTGTGTGAGTGCGTGTGTGAGAGTGCGTGTGTGAGTGCGTGTGTGTGAGTGCGTGTGTGAGAGTGCGTGTGTGTGAGTGCGTGTGTGTGAGTGCGTGTGTGTGAGTGCGTGTGTGTGAGTGCGTGTGTGAGAGTGCGTGTGTGTGAGTGCGTGTGTGAGAGTGCGTGTGTGAGAGTGCGTGTGTGTGAGTGCGTGTGTGAGAGTGCGTGTGTGAGAGTGCGTGTGTGAGAGTGCGTGTGTGAGAGTGCGTGTGTGAGAGTGCGTGTGTGAGAGTGCGTGTGTGTGAGTGCGTGTGTGAGAGTGCGTGTGTGAGTGCGTGTGTGTGAGTGCGTGTGTGAGAGTGCGTGTGTGTGAGTGCGTGTGTGTGAGTGCGTGTGTGTGAGTGCGTGTGTGAGAGTGCGTGTGTGAGAGTGCGTGTGTGAGAGTGCGTGTGTGAGAGTGCGTGTGTGTGAGTGCGTGTGTGAGAGTGCGTGTGTGTGAGTGCGTGTGTGAGAGTGCGTGTGTGTGAGTGCGTGTGTGAGAGTGCGTGTGTGAGAGTGCGTGTGTGAGAGTGCGTGTGTGAGAGTGCGTGTGTGTGAGTGCGTGTGTGAGAGTGCGTGTGTGAGAGTGCGTGTGTGAGAGTGCGTGTGTGTGAGTGCGTGTGTGAGAGTGCGTGTGTGAGAGTGCGTGTGTGAGAGTGCGTGTGTGAGAGTGCGTGTGTGAGAGTGCGTGTGTGAGAGTGCGTGTGTGAGAGTGCGTGTGTGAGAGTGCGTGTGTGTGAGTGCGTGTGTGAGAGTGCGTGTGTGAGAGTGCGTGTGTGAGAGTGCGTGTGTGTGAGTGCGTGTGTGAGAGTGCGTGTGTGTGAGTGCGTGTGTGAGAGTGCGTGTGTGAGAGTGCGTGTGTGTGAGTGCGTGTGTGAGAGTGCGTGTGTGAGAGTGCGTGTGTGAGAGCGTGTGTGAGAGTGCGTGTGTGAGAGTGCGTGTTTGCGAGTGCGTGTGTGAGAGTGCGTGTGTGAGAGTGCGTGTGTGAGAGTGCGTGTGTGAGAGTGCATGTGTGAGAGTGCGTGTGTGAGAGCGTGTGTGTGAGAGTGCGTGTGTGAGAGTGCGTGTGTGGGAGTGCGTGTGTGTGAGTGCGTGTGTGTGAGTGCGTGTGTGTGAGTGCGTGTGTGAGAGTGCGTGTGTGAGAGTGCGTGTGTGAGAGTGCGTGTGTGAGAGTGCGTGTGTGAGAGTGCGTGTGTGAGAGTGCGTGTGTGTGAGTGCGTGTGTGTGAGTGCGTGTGTGAGAGTGCGTGTGTGAGAGTGCGTGTGTGAGAGTGCGTGTGTGTGAGTGCGTGTGTGTGAGTGCGTGTGTGAGAGTGCGTGTGTGTGAGTGCGTGTGTGAGAGTGCGTGTGTGAGAGTGCGTGTGTGCGAGTGCGTGTGTGTGAGAGTGCGTGTGTGAGAGTGCGTGTGTGTGAGTGCGTGTGTGAGAGTGCGTGTGTGTGAGTGCGTGTGTGAGAGTGCGTGTGTGTGAGTGCGTGTGTGAGAGTGCGTGTGTGAGAGTGCGTGTGTGAGAGTGCGTGTGTGAGAGTGCGTGTGTGAGAGTGCGTGTGTGAGAGTGCGTGTGTGAGAGTGCGTGTGTGTGAGTGCGTGTGTGTGAGTGCGTGTGTGAGAGTGCGTGTGTGTGAGTGCGTGTGTGTGAGTGCGTGTGTGAGAGTGCGTGTGTGTGAGAGGGCGTGTGTGAGAGTGCGTGTGTGTGAGTGCGTGTGTGAGAGTGCGTGTGTGAGAGTGCGTGTGTGAGAGTGCGTGTGTGAGAGTGCGTGTGTGAGAGTGCGTGTGTGAGAGCGCGTGTGTGAGAGTGCGTGTGTGTGAGTGCGTGTGTGTGAGTGCGTGTGTGAGAGTGCGTGTGTGAGAGTGCGTGTGTGAGAGTGCGTGTGTGAGAGTGCGTGTGTGAGAGTGCGTGTGTGTGAGTGCGTGTGTGTGAGTGCGTGTGTGAGAGTGCGTGTGTGTGAGTGCGTGTGTGTGAGTGCGTGTGTGAGAGTGCGTGTGTGTGAGAGTGCGTGTGTGAGAGTGCGTGTGTGTGAGTGCGTGTGTGAGAGTGCGTGTGTGAGAGTGCGTGTGTGAGAGTGCGTGTGTGAGAGTGCGTGTGTGAGAGTGCGTGTGTGAGAGTGCGTGTGTGAGAGTGCGTGTGTGTGA
>NC_140991.1:546522-551522 GCF_052327205.1 Somniosus microcephalus | reverse complement strand
TAAGGTGGAACACGACACAAAAAAGAGAAAAAAAGTTATCTATCTGAGACAAAAAACAAACGACTACAATGAGCAGGGAAATGATATATCCTGAGCAATGCACAAAAAATAAAGCAAAGGAAAAATACACGTACACAACACTAAAAAATAACCCAGAGATCCTCTACGTTGACTATACCACACACAAAGGGACTAAGCTGAAGAACAACCTCATATTCTACACCGAATACGTCACCTCCTGGAAGGAGACTTTACAAAAACACTACGCATACGTCTCCAGTGAAGGTATTGGCAGTGGAGGCAGACTGAAAATATGTAAAGATGGAAACCTAGATAAAGATGACTCCCTGCTAACCATAAGCTACTACAACAAAAATAGAAAGATCATGATACAGGGGAATGTGGAAAATCTGGACTCCTTCGAAAAGGAATTCCCCCAGTTGAAAACTAAGGCAGACACAAAGAGGACCAATGGACAGGAAGCAAAAGAGAGTCGAACAGAGGATGATGAGAGCCAAGTGGAGGAAGAAGAAGAGAGACCAGCAGAGGAAAACACCTCCCTGTCCATCTCCACCCCCCCCACACCTCTCAACGAAAACAAAATGATGAAAGAGAATCTGGCCAAACTAGAACTTGATTTCAACGAATACAGAGAAACACTGGCCAAGAATTTGAAGGAGGAATTCAAACAGCTAAAAACGGAACACGAGTCCACCATCCACAAGCTGAGAAAGACCATAGAGGAGCAAAGAAATGAGATCAAAGAACTCCGTACTCAACAAAACAAAACGAAGGAGACCGTAGAAAGGCTCAGCAGGCAACACAAACCTCTTAAGGTCCAAAAACCTGAGGACACAAAAACAACACACACAAGGACACAGAACCCGCCGGATGCCACCCCACACGAAGACACACCGAAAGCCACAAACCCCGCTCCAACCAGCCCTCAGTCGAGTCATGCCCAGACTACTGCTACCCAGTCCTCACACACAGGAACACAAAAACCGACAGATACCCCCCCAAACGATGACACACCGAAAGCCCCAAACCCCGCTCCTGCCACACAACATATCCCAGAAACCCAGCCAACAACCAGCCACCAGGCGAGTCCTACCCAGACTACTGTTACCCAGTCTGAAAAACCAGCCCCTCAGGCGGTCCTGCTGACCGACTCCAACGGAAAGTTTCTGGACCCCCAGAGGCTGTTCCCAGACCATCAAGTCCTGAAAAAATGGTGCAGCAACACAGACCAAGCAATGAAGATCCTGAACAAAGAATCCCTTGGAAGCCCCAAATGGATTGTGATCCACACAGGCACGAGCGACCTAAGCACCCGACAGGAAGGCACTGCTAGGGCGGTGAGCAGGATGGCGGAAAAGGCCAGCAGGGAATTCCCCGAGGCGCGGATCGTGATCTCCACACTACTGCCCAGAAAGGACACCCCAGCCTATATAATCCACAACACCAACAGGGAGATCGACACGAGATGTTCTGTCCTCCCCAACGTCTCCCTGGCCCATCATCCAAACATCAACACAAGGGACCTCTATGACGAAATACATCTACTCAAACAGCGGATGTGGGTCTTCACAAGAAACCTCATAAACACTGCCAAAAGACGCAGCCCTCCCACCCCCTCTACCATTGGGAGCCCAAACAGGACCACCAATGTCCCCCACCCCCCTTTACAAAACCAACAACAGAACCGTGCTTTTATACCTGACCCAAGACCCCCCTCTAGACCACAGATTGTAGACCAAGAACTGAGAAAGATCATGACGATGCTGAACAGCCTGATAGAAAGCCGGAGAAATTATTAATATTGTTATTTATCATTATCATTATTGTTATCTTATCAGTATTATTACTATTATTAGATAGATATATGTGCATGCCTCATGAAATTTATACTAAATCATCATTTAGCATTATAGAAAATAGTGTTTCCACACTCATCCCACAAAATAGGTCCATTTTATTTCGTTTTATTGAACTATATAAATGCGTTCTTTCCACATAAGCTGCTGGAATATCCAGGGCCTCCGCTCCTCAACTTTTGGGATGAAGAGTACAGACCCTGAATTCCTAAAAGCTATAAAAGACATTGATATAATTGTGTTAACAGAAACATGGTGCCAAAAGGACGTGCCGACCCACTGTCCTCCAATGTACCATGAAATCATTGTGCCCTCAGTAAAGAACACTAAAACACGCAAGGGCAGAACCTCCGGGGGAATATTGGTGTGGTATAAGGGAGAACTGGACAAACACATCTCACCGGTAAAACAGGGAAAATCACACGTATGGCTAAAACTAGATAAAAATATAGGAATAGCAAAAAAAGATGTTTACTTATGTGCGATCTACATACCTCCAATAGAATCGCCATATTTCGAAGAGGAGTTATTTGATACTCTCCACATGGAAATCAGCCATTTCCAGGCCCAAGGAAAGGTGATAATATGTGGGGACCTAAATGCAAGGACCGGTTGTGAACCTGACTTCATAGACCCACAGGGAAACAACCATGTGTTTGGCCAGACCCCTTTAGATGTCACACCAGCCATCGCAAATCGGAACAACCTTGATCGTGAAATAAATAAAAGCGGTAGGGAGGTAGTGCAACTCTGCCGAGCCTTAGGCCTGTACATAGTTAACGGTAGGTTCAGAGGGGACTCCCTAGGGAGACTCACATACTCCTCAACTCTTGGGTCTAGTGTGGTGGACTATACAATCACTGACCTGGACCCCTGCGATATCAACTCATTCACTGTCAGGCAGCAATCCCCCCTCTCAGACCATAACCAAATAAATATGTACCTTAAACTTTCTGCCCAAACTACAGACACAAAAAAGGAACCCAGTAAGCTCCATAAAATAAACCAGACATACAGATGGGCCCCAGACAGTGGAGAAAAATTCATCACAGCACTAAAGTCACCTGATCTCACAAGTAAAATATCAAAATTTAAAGAAAACCCATACGAGATCACCAGAGATGGTGTAAACATGGCCATAGAGGATATAAATATGATCTTCCATGAGGCAGCTGTAAAAGCCGACCTTGTGAAACAGAAGAGGAAGCGTCACAAAAGACAAAATAAAAATAAGAAATGGTTTGACCACGAATGCAAAAATGCCAGAAAAGACCTGAGAAAAATATCAAACCAAAAGCATCGCCAACCAAACAATCCGGACCTACGTACTAGATACAATGAAACCCTCAAAAGATATAAACACACCATTAGGAACAAAACACAAAACTATACCCACAAAATACTCGAAGAAATTGAAAACTCCACCAATCCAAAACAATTCTGGGAAATGTGGAATAACCTGAGTACAACACAATTGCAAGCATTACCAATCCAAGATGGCGACATCTGGAGAACACATTTTGAAAACCTCTACAAAGACATCCCAATAAACGAAACAAACCCAAGTCAACATCAGGTCACAGAAAAACTCCACACATTAGAAGCAACAATTAAAGACAACCAAAACCCTCTAGACTCCCCAATCACATGGAAAGAACTGGCCACAAAAACAAAATCTCTCCACCTAAAGAAAGCCTGTGGCCCAGACAACATCAAAAATGAAATGCTCAAGTTCAGCAATATGGAGATGCAGGGTGCGATACTCAAACTATTCAACATCATATTACGCTCAGGCTGTTTTCCCGATATCTGGTGCCAAGGACTAATCTCCCCCATATATAAAAGTGGAAACAAATCAGACCCAAATAACTACCGCGGCATCTGTGTCAACAGTTGTCTAGGGAAGTTATTCTGCAGTATTCTAAATAGTAGATTACTTGATTTTCTTAACAAACATAATATCCTCAGAAAAAACCAAATAGGCTTTCTTCCAAAACACCGCACCGCCGACCATATCTATACCCTTCACACCCTCATTGAAAAACATATACACCAAACAAAAAATGGGAAAATATTCGCCTGTTTCATCGACTTCAAGAAAGCCTTTGACTCTATATGGCACGAAGGGCTCTATTATAAACTTCTTCAGTGTGGAATAGGGGGCAAAGTCTATGACCTTATTAAATCAATGTATCTGAAAAACAAATGCGGGGTCAAAATTGGAGACAAACGCACCGATTTCTTCACCCAGAGAAGAGGCGTCCGGCAGGGCTGCAATTTGAGCCCGACCCTGTTCAACATATACATAAATGAATTAGCAGACATGCTGGAGCAAAGCGAGTCACCAGGTCTCCGTCTCCTGGATGGAGAAGTGAAATCCCTGTTCTATGCGGACGACCTGGTTCTGCTGTCTCCCACAGAACAGGGATTACAGCAACAACTAGACCTACTCGACAAATACTGCCAAAATTGGGCTCTAACAGTAAATCTAAAGAAAACCAACATCATGATTTTTCAAAAAAGGCCCAGATGTCAGGAAAACAAATACCAGTTTACCCTCAGTGATACCACTATAGGACACACTATGAGCTACACCTACCTTGGTCTAACTATTACAGCATCAGGGAGCTTCAGCATAGCAGTGAATGCACTAAAAGAAAAAGCCCGAAGAGCCCTATATGCAATAAAAAGAAAATTCTACAACATCCAAATCCCAATCAAAATCTGGCTCAAAATATTTGACAGCATAATCCTGCCCATTGCACTGTACGGTAGTGAAGTATGGGGCCCGCTAAATCACCAAAGCTACACTAAATGGGAAAAACACACAATAGAAGCCCTACATGCAGAATTCTGCCGAAGCATCCTTCGCACCCAAAGAAAAACGCCAACAAATGCATGCAGAGCCGAACTAGGCAGATACCCACTGATAATAAACATCCAAAAACGAGCACTAAACTTCCTAAATCACCTCAAATCTAGCTCCCCAGACACCCTTCATTTCAAAGCCTTTCAGACCCAAGAGCTAAACCCAGAAAAGAGTCCCCTGAGTCAGCTGCTACTGAAACTAAGTACTCAGCCGGACCCTGACCAGCCCCAGACCAACACAGCCGTCCAAACACC
>NC_140991.1:534022-544022 GCF_052327205.1 Somniosus microcephalus | reverse complement strand
GTACTCAGCCGGACCCTGACCAGCCCCAGACCAACACAGCCGTCCAAACACCAATCCGAGTGAACCAAATCATTAAAAAATGCAAAGAAACCTACCTGGAACATTGGAACAAAATAACCGAAAGCCAAAGCAGATTAGAATGTTACCGGGCCCTAAAAAGAGAATATAAACTGGCAGACTACCTCACGACCATCAGAGACACAAAACAGAGACAGACCCTCACCAGGTACAGACTAAGCGACCACCAACTGGAAATTGAAAAAGGCAGATACAAGAAATCCTGGCAGCCTAGAGAGAATAGAATATGCGATCAATGTCTGGCTGGCGAGGTTGAAACAGAAATGCATTTCCTCCTAAAATGCGAAAAATTCAACACATCAAGAAACATATTATTCAACAAGCTAAGCCAAACAACCCCAGATTTCAAGGAATTGGATGATCTGTCAAAATTGAGATTAGTCCTAGGAGAAGGAGACAGACCATACCTTGGGGCTAAATATGTAACAACATGTCACAACCTGAGGACTGTTTAAAAGTAAGACTGTTTAAAATTAATATTGAACGTACCAAATGAAGTAGAAAGACTGTTTAAAATTAATATTGTTTAAAAGTAATATTGTATATACCCAACAAATGTCAAATCGATTGACACCTACAGAATGTTGGAAAACTGTACCTTTTTGCTATGTAAGCTTTGGCAATATGGTTCTCTGTAAACTTTCATGCCAATAAAGCATTTGAACTGAACTGAACTGAACTGAACTGAACTGAGAGAGAGAGTGAGAGAGTGTGAGAGAGAGAGAGTGAGAGAGTGAGAGAGTGTTATTACTATTATTATTACTATTATTAGATAGATATATGTGCATGCCTCATGAAATTTATACTAAATCATCATTTAGCATTATAGAAAATAGTGTTTCCACACGCATCCCACAAAATAGGTCCATTTTATTTCGTTTTATTGAACTATATAAATGCGTTCTTTCCACATAAGCTGCTGGAATATCCAGGGCCTCCGCTCCTCTACTTTTGGGATGAAGAGTACAGACCCTGAATTCCTAAAAGCTATAAAAGACATTGATATAATTGTGTTAACAGAAACATGGTGCCAAAAGGACATGCCGACCCACTGTCCTCCAATGTACCATGAAATCATTGTGCCCTCAGTAAAGAACACTAAGACACGCAAGGGCAGAACCTCCGGGGGAATCCTGGTGTGGTATAAAGGAGAACTGAACAAACACATCTCACCGATAAAACAGGGAAAATCACACGTATGGCTAAAATTAGATAAAAATATAGGAATAGCAAAAAACGATGTTTACTTATGTGCGATCTACATACCTCCAATAGAATCGCCATATTTTGAAGAGGAGATATTTGACACTCTCCACATGGAAATCAGCCATTTCCAGGCCCAAGGAAAGGTGCTACTATGTGGGGACCTAAATGCAAGGACAGGATGTGAACCTGACTTCATAGACCCACAGGGCAACAACCATGTGTTTGGCCAGACCCCTCTATATGTCACACCAGCCATCGCAAACCGAAACAACCTCGATTGTGAAATAAATAAAAGCGGTAGGGAGGTAGTGCAACTCTGCCGAGCCTTAGGCCTGTACATAGTTAACGGTAGGTTCAGAGGGGACTCCTTAGGGAGACTCACATATTCCTCAACTCTTGGGTCTAGTGTGGTGGATTATACAATCACTGACCTGGACCCCTGCGATATCAACGCATTCACTGTCAGGCAGCAATCCCCCCTCTCAGACCATAACCAAATAAATGTGTACCTTAAACTTTCTGCCCAAACTACAGACACAAAAAAGGAACCCAGTAAGCTACATAAAATAAACCAGACATACAGATGGGCCCCAGACAGTGGAGATAAATTCATCACAGCACTAAATTCACCTGATCTCACAAGTAAAATTTCAAAATTTAAAGAAAATCTATATGAGATCACCAGAGATGGTGTAAACATGGCCATAGAGGATATAAATATGATCTTCCATGAGGCAGCTGTAAAAGCTGACCTCGTGAAACAGAAGAGGAAGAGTCACAAAAGACAAAATAAAAATAAGAAATGGTTTGACCACGAATGCAAAAATGCCAGAAAAGACCTGAGAAAAATATCAAACCAAAAGCATCGCCAACCAAACAATCCGGACCTACGTACTAGATACAATGAAACCCTCAAAAGATATAAACACACCATTAGGAACAAAACACAAAACTATACCCACAAAATACTCGAAGAAATTGAAAACTCCACCAATCCAAAACAATTCTGGGAAATGTGGAATAACCTGAGCACAACACAATTGCAAGCATTACCAATCCAAGATGGCGACATCTGGAGAACACATTTTGAAAACCTCTACAAAGACATCCCAATAAACGAAACAAACCCAAGTCAACATCAGGTCACAGAAAAACTCCACACATTAGAAACAACAATTAAAGACAACCAAAACCCTCTAGACTCCCCAATCACATGGAAAGAACTGGCCACAAAAACAAAATCTCTCCACCTAAAGAAAGCCTGTGGCCCAGACAACATCAAAAATGAAATGCTCAAGTTCAGCAATATGGAGATGCAGGGTGCGGTACTCAAATTATTCAACATCATATTACGTTCAGGCTGTTTTCCCGATATCTGGTGCCAAGGACTAATCTCCCCCATATATAAAAGCGGAAACAAATCAGACCCAAATAACTACCGCGGCATCTGTGTCAACAGTTGTCTAGGGAAGTTATTCTGCAGTATTCTAAATAGTAGATTACTTGATTTTCTTAACAAACATAATATCCTCAGAAAAAACCAAATAGGCTTTCTTCCAAAACACCGCACCGCCGACCATATCTATACCCTTCACACCCTCATTGAAAAACATATACACCAAACAAAAAATGGGAAAATATTCGCCTGTTTCATCGACTTCAAGAAAGCCTTTGACTCTATATGGCACGAAGGGCTCTATTATAAACTTCTTCAGTGTGGAATAGGGGGCAAAGTCTATGACCTTATTAAATCAATGTATCTGAAAAACAAATGCGGGGTCAAAATTGGAGACAAACGCACCGATTTCTTCACCCAGAGAAGAGGCGTCCGACAGGGCTGCAATTTGAGCCCGACCCTGTTCAACATATACATAAATGAATTAGCAGACATGCTGGAGCAAAGCGAGTCACCAGGTCTCCGTCTCCTTGATGGAGAAGTGAAATCCCTGTTCTATGCGGACGACCTGGTTCTGCTGTCTCCCACAGAACAGGGATTACAGCAACAACTAGACCTACTCGACAAATACTGCCAAAATTGGGCTCTAACAGTAAATCTAAAGAAAACCAACATCATGATTTTTCAAAAAAGGCCCAGATGTCAGGAAAACAAATACCAATTTACCCTCAGTGATACCGCTATAGGACACACTATGAGCTACACCTACCTTGGTCTAACTATTACAGCATCAGGGAGCTTCAGCATAGCAGTGAATGCACTAAAAGAAAAAGCCCGAAGAGCCCTATATGCAATAAAAAGAAAATTCTACAACATCCAAATCCCAATCAAAATCTGGCTCAAAATATTTGACAGCATAATCCTGCCCATTGCACTGTACGGTAGTGAAGTATGGGGCCCGCTAAATCACCAAAGCTACACTAAATGGGAAAAACACACAATAGAAGCCCTACATGCAGAATTCTGCCGAAGCATCCTTCGCACCCAAAGAAAAACGCCAACAAATGCATGCAGAGCCGAACTAGGCAGATACCCACTGATAATAAACATCCAAAAACGAGCACTAAACTTCCTAAATCACCTCAAATCTAGCTCCCCAGACACCCTTCATTTCAAAGCCTTTCAGACCCAAGAGCTAAACCCAGAAAAGAGTCCCCTGAGTCAGCTGCTACTGAAACTAAGTACTCAGCCGGACCCTGACCAGCCCCAGACCAACACAGCCGTCCAAACACCAATCCGAGTGAACCAAATCATTAAACAATGCAAAGAAACCTACCTGGAACATTGGAACAAAATAACCGAAAGCCAAAGCAGATTAGAATGTTACCGGGCCCTAAAAAGAGATTATAAACTGGCAGACTACCTCACGACCATCAGAGACACAAAACAGAGACAGACCCTCACCAGGTACAGACTAAGCGACCACCAACTGGAAATTGAAAAAGGCAGATACAAGAAATCCTGGCAGCCTAGAGAGAATAGAATATGCGATCAATGTCTGGCCGGCGAGGTTGAAACAGAAATGCATTTCCTCCTAAAATGCGAAAAATTCAACACATCAAGAAACATATTATTCAACAAGCTAAGCCAAACAACCCCAGATTTCAAGGAATTGGATGACCTGTCAAAATTGAGATTAGTCCTGGGAGAAGGAGACAGACCATACCTTGAGGCCAAATATGTAACAACATGTCACAACCTGAGGACTGTTTAAAAGTAAGACTGTTTAAAATTAATATTGTTTAAAAGTAATATTGGATGTACCCAACAAATGTCAAATCGATTGACACCTACAGAATGTTGGAAAACTGTACCTTTTTGCTATGTAAGCTTTGGCAATATGGTTCTCTGTAAACTTTCATGCCAATAAAGCATTTGAATTGGAATTGGAATTGGAGTGAGAGAGAGAGTGAGAGAGTGAGAGTGTGAGAGAGAGAGTGAGAGTGTGAGAGAGAGAGTGAGAGAGAGAGAGTGAGAGAGAGTGAGAGAGAGAGAGAGAGTGAGAGTGTGAGAGAGAGAGTGTGAGAGAGAGTGTGAGAGAGAGAGTGAGAGAGAGAGAGTGAGAGTGTGAGAGAGAGTGTGAGGGAGATAGTGAGGGAGAGAGAGTGTGAGGGAGAGAGTGTGAGGGAGATAGTGAGGGAGAGAGAGTGTGAGGGAGAGAGTGTGAGGGAGATAGTGAGGGAGAGAGAGTGTGAGGGAGGGAGTGTGAGGGAGGGAGTGTGAGGGAGAGAGTGTGAGGGAGAGAGTGTGAGGGAGGGAGTGTGAGGGAGGGAGTGTGAGGGAGGGAGTGTGAGGGAGAGAGTGTGAGGGAGGGAGTGTGAGGGAGGGAGTGTGAGGGAGAGAGTGTGAGGGAGGGAGTGTGAGGGAGGGAGTGTGAGGGAGGAAGTGTGAGGTTTTTTAAATTCATTTATGGGTTGTGGACGTCACTGGCAAAGCCAGCATTTATTGCCCATCCCCAGTTGCCCCTTGAGAAGGTGGTGGTGAGCCGCCTTCTTGAACCGCTGCAGTCCGTGTGGTGAAGGTGTTCCCACAGTTCTGTTAGGGAGTTCCAGGATTTTGACCCAGTGACGATGAAGGATGGTGTGTGACTTGGAGGGGAACTTGGAGGTGGTGGTGTTCCCTTGCGCCTGCTGCCCTTGTCCTTGTCGGTGGAAGAGGTCGCGGGTTTGGGAAGCCTTGGCGAGTTGCTGCAGTGCATCTTGTAGATGGTACACACTGCAGCCACGGTACGCCGGTGGTGGAGGGAGTGAATGTTTAAAGGTATGATTCTGTGAGTGTGACTATGTCAGGCTGTTGCTTAACTAGTCTGTGGGACAGCTCTCCCAATTTTGGCACAAGTCCCCAGGTGTTGGTGAGGACGATGTTGCAGGGTCGACTGGGCTGGGTGTGCTGGTGCCGTGTCCGTAGCCGGTGCCGAGGTCGATGCCGGGTGATCCGTCCAGTTTCATTCTTATTAATTTGTTTCGTAACGGTTTGTTACAACTGAGTGTCTCGCTGGGTCATTTCAGAGGGCAGTTAAGAGTCAACCCCATTGCTGTGGGTCTGGAGTCACATCTAGGCCAGACCGGGTAAGGGCGGCAGATTTCCTTCCCTAAAGGACATTAGTGAACCAGATGGGTTTTTATGACAATCCGGTAGTTTCATGGTTACTATTACTGATACTAGCTTTTTATAAATTCCAGATTTATTTAATTGACTGAATTTAAATTCCCCAGCTGGCGTGGTGGGATTTGAACTCATGTCTCTGGATCATTAGTCCCGGCCTTTGGATTACTAGCCCAGTGATATTACCACGATGCTACCATTCCCTGTGTGTGCGCGGGTGCGTGTGCACGAGTACGTGTGTGTGAGAGCGTGTGAGAGTGCGTGTGAGAGCGTGTGTACAGGTGAGAGCGTGTGTGTGTGCGAGAGCGTGTGTGTGTGCGAGAGCGTGTGTGCGAGAGCGTGTGTGTGTGTGAGAGCATGTGTGCGAGAGCGTGTGTGCGAGAGCGTGTGTGAGCGCGTGTGTGAGCGCGTGTGAGAGAGTGCGTGTGTGAGCGCGTGTGAGAGAGTGCGTGTGTGTGAGTGTGAGTGTGTGAGAGCAAGTGTGTGAGAGCGAGTGTGCGAGAGTGTGTGTGAGAGCGCGTGTGTGAGAGAGAGAGTGCGTGTGTGTGTGCGAGTGTGTGAGAGCGAGTGTGTGAGTGCGAGTCTGTGAGAGCGAGTGTGCGAGTACGAATTTGAGAGCATGTGTGAGATGCAATAGTTGTTTACGTGATTCACTCAGGATCATGAAAACCTGCCTCAGCTTCACTGAGAATATCTGTTCACATCAAGTCTCCCTTCACAGTTCAGTTCTCCAAACTGCACAGCACTGGTGTCTGAGCAGCTCACACACACACCTAGATTTCACTTTTAGTTGTCAGATATAGGCTGGAACCACAGTCTCAGTGTCCACTCTCCCCACCCCACTCAACCCCAAACACCCCACCTCACCCGACCCACCCCAGCCCCCCTCCGCCCTCCCCTTTCACTCCCCCTCTCTCCTCCTTCCCCTCCTCTCTCCTCCTTTCCCCTCCTCTCTCCCCCTTTCCCCTCCTCTCTCCCCCTTTCCCTCCTCTCTCCCTTTCCCCTCCTCTCTCCCCCTTTCCCCTCCTCTCTCTTCCTTTCCCCTCCTCTCTCCCCCTTTGAGTCCGAGGATACTTTTACAGAATTCTGCATGTAGGACCTCAATTGGGTGTTTGTCCCATTTTGCAAATTCTTGTTGTGTTAGCGGTCCCCACACCTCACTGCCATAGAGTGCAATTGGTTCAATTACTAATTTGAAAATTTTGAGCCAAATGCTAATTGGGATTTCTATTTGGATTGATTTTTGATGGCATAGAAAGACCTTCTTGCTTTCTCTTTCAGTTCATTCACATTGATTCACTCTCCCCCTTTCCCCTCCTCTCTCCCCCTTTCCCCTCCTCTCTCCCCCCTTTCCCTCCTCTCTCCCTCTTTCCCTCCTCTCTCCCTCTTCCACTCCTCTCTCCCACTTTCCCCTCCTCTCTCTCCTCTTCCCTCCTCTCTCCCCTTTCCCTCCTCTCTCCCTCTTTCCGACTCCTCTCTCCCCTTTCCCCTCCTTCACCTCTTCTCTCCCCCTTTCCCTCCTCTCTTCCACTTTCCCTCCTCTCTCCACTTTCCCCTCTCTCCCTCTTTCCACCCTCTCTCCACTTTCCCCTCTCTCTCTCTTCCCTCCTCTCTCCCCCTTTCCCTCCTCTCTCCTCTTTCCACTCCTCTCTCCCCTTTCCCCTCCTTCACCTCTTCTCTCCCCTTTCCCCTCCTCTCTTCCACTTTCCCTCCTCTCTTCCACTTTCCCTCCTCTCTCCCCTTTCCCCTCTCTCTCCCTCTTTCCCCTCCTCTCTCCCTCTTTCCACTCCGCTCTCCCTCTTTCCCCTCCTCTCTCCCTCTTTCCCCTCCTCTCCCCCCTTTCCCTCCTCTCTCCCCTTCCACCTCTCTCCCCTTCCCCTCTCTCTCCCCTTTCCCTCCTCTCTCCCCTTCCCCTCCTCTCTCCCCCCTTTCCCTCCTCTCTCCTCTTTCCCCTCCTCTCTCCCCCTTTCCCCTCCTCTCTCCCCCTTTCCCCTCCTCTCTCCCTCTTTCCCTCCTCTCTCCCTCTTTCCACTCCTCCTCCCCCTTTCCCCTCCTCTCTCCTCTTTCCCCTCCTCTCTCCCCCTTCCCCTCCTCTCTCCCTCTTTCCACTCCTCTCTCCCCTTTCCCTCCTTCCCTCTTCTCTCCCCTTCCCTCCTCTCTCCCCTTTCCCCTCCTCTCTCCCCCTTTCCCCTCCTCTCTCCCTCTTCCCCTCCTTCTCCCTCTTTCCACTCCTCTCTCCCTCTTCTCCCTCCTCTCTCCCTCTTCCCCTCCTCTCCCCCTTTCCCCTCCTCTCTCCCCTTTCCCTCCTCTCTCCCCCTTTCCCATCCTCTCCCCCTTTCCCCTCCTCTCTCCCCCCTTTCCCCTCCTCTCTCCCCTTTCCCCTCCTCTCTACCCCTTTCCCTCCTCTCTCCCCCTTTCCCTCCTCTCTCCCCTTTCCCATCCCTCTCCCCCTTTCCCCTCCTCTCTCCCCCTTTCCCCTCCTCTCTCCCCTTTCCCCTCCTCTCTCCCTCCTCTCCCCCTTCCCCTCCTCTCTCCCCTTTCCCCTCCTCTCTCCCTCTTCCCCTCCTCTCTCCCTCTTTCCACTCCTCTCTCCCTCTTTCCCCTCCTCTCTCCCCTTTCCCCTCTCTCTCCCCTTCCCCTCCTCTCTCCCCCTTTCCCCTCCTCTCTCCCCTTTCCCCTCCTCTCTCCCCTTTCCCTCCTCTCTCCCCTTTCCCCTCCTCTCTCCCCTTTCCCTCCTCTCTCCCCTTTCCCTCCTCTCTCCCCTTTCCCCTCCTCTCTCCCCTTTCCCCACCTCTCTCCCCTTTCCCCTCCTCTCTCCCCCTTTCCCCTCCTCTCTCCCCCTTTCCCCTCCTCTCTCCCCCTTTCCCCTCCTCTCTCCCCCTTTCCCTCCTCTCTCCCTCTTCCCCTCCTCTCTCCCACTTTCCCCTCCTCTCTCCCCCTTTCCCTCCTCTCTCCCCCTTTCCTCTCCTCTCCCTTTCCCTCCTCTCTCCCCCCTTTCCCCTCCTCTCTCCCCCTTTCCCCTCCTCTCTCCCCCTTTCCCATCCTCTCTCCCCCTTTCCCCTCCACTCTCCCCTTTCCCTCCTCTCTCCCCTTTCCCCTCCTCTCTCCCTCCTCTCCCCCCCTTCCCCTCCTCTCTCCCCTTTCCCTCCTCTCTCCCCTTTTCCCTCCTCTCTCCCCTTTCCCTCCTCTCTCCCCCTTTCCCCTCCTCTCCTGTTCCCCTCCTCTCTCCCCTCCTTCCCCTCCTCTCTCCCCCTTTCCCTCCTCTCTCCCCTTTTCCCCTCCTCTCTCCCCCGTTCCCTCCTCTCTCCCCCTTTCCCCTCCTCTCTCCCCTTTCCCCTCCTCTCTCCCTTTCCCTCCTCTCTCCCCTTTCCCCTCCTCTCTCCTCCTTTCCCTCCTCTCTCCCCTTTCCCTCCTCTCTCCCTTTCCCTCCTCTCTCCCCCTTTCCCCTCCTCTCTCCCCCTTTCCCCTCCTCTCTCCCCTTTCCCTCCTCTCTCCCCTTTCCCCTCCTCTCTCCCCCTTTCCCCTCCTCTCTCCCCCTTCCTCCTCTCTCCCCCTTTCCCCTCCTCTCTCCCCTTTCCCCACCTCTCTCCCCCTTTCCCCTCCTCTCTCCCCCTTTCCCCTCCTCTCTCCCCCTTTCCCTCCTCTCTCCCCTTTCCCCTCCTCTCTCCCCCTTTCCCTCCTCTCTCCTCTTTCCCCTCCTCTCTCCCCCTTCCCCTCCTCTCTCCCTCTTTCCACTCCTCTCTCCCCTTTCCCTCCTTCCCTCTTCTCTCCCCCTTTCCCCTCCTCTTCCACTTTCCCTCCTCTCTCCCCCTTTCCCTCCTCTCTCCCTCTTTCCCTCCTCTCTCCTCTTTCCCCTCCTCTCTCCTCTTTCCACTCCTCTCTCCCTCTTTCCCCTCCTCTCTCCCTCTTTCCCCTCCTCTCCCCCCTTTCCCCTCCTCTCTCCCCTTTCCCTCCTCTCTCCCCCTTTCCCCTCCTCTCTCCCCCTTTCCCATCCTCTCTCCCTCCCTCCTTTCCCCCTCCTCTCTCCCCCTTTCCCCTCCTCTCTCCCCTTTCCCTCCTCTCTCCCCTTCCCTCTCTCCCCTCTTTCCACTCCTCTCTCCACTTTCCCTCCTCTCTCCTCTTTCCCTCCTCTCTCCCCCTTTCCCCTCCTCTCTC
>NC_140991.1:441936-533522 GCF_052327205.1 Somniosus microcephalus | reverse complement strand
CTCCCCCTTTCCCCTCTCTCTCCTCCTTTCCCCTCCTCTCTCCCCCTTTCCCCTCCTCTCTCCCCCTTTCCCCTCCTCTCTCCCCCTTTCCCCTCCTCTCTCTCCCTTTCCCCTCCTCTCTCCCCCTTTCCCCTCCTCTCTACCCCTTTCCCCACCTCTCTCCCCCTGTCCCCACCTCTCTCCCCCTTTCCCCTCCTCTCTCCCTTTCCCCTCCTCTCTCCTGCTTTCCCCTCCTCTCTCCCCCTTTCCCCTCCTCTCTCCCCTTTTCCCTCCTCTCTCCCTCTTTCCCCTCCTCTCTCCCCCCCTCTCTCCCTTTCCCCTCCTCTCCCTTTCCCCTCCTCTCTCCCCCTTTTCCCTCCTCTCTCCCCCCTTTCCCCTCCTCTCTCCCCCTTTCCCCTCCTCTCTCCCCCTTTCCCCTCCTCTCTCCCCCTTTCCCCTCCTCTCTCCCCCTTTCCCCTCCTCTCTCCCCCTTCCCCTCCTCTCTCCCCCTTTCCCCTCCTCTCTCCCCCTTTCCCCTCCTCTCTCCCCTTTCCCCTCCTCTCTCCCCTTTCCCCTCCTCTCTCCCCCTTTCCCCTCCTCTCTCCCCCTTTCCCCTCCTCTCTCCCCCTTCCCCTCCTCTCTCCCCCTTTCCCCTCCTCTCTCCGCTTTTCCCCTCCTCTCTCCCCCTTTCCCCTCCTCTCTCCGCTTTTCCCCTCCTCTCTCCCCTTTTCCCCTCCTCTCTCCGCTTTTCCCCTCCTCTCTCCCCTTTTCCCCACCTGCTCTCGCCGCTTCTGCCATCGCCCGCAGGGACTCTCCTCCAGGATGTCGCTCTCATCCTCGCTCTCCTCCTCCCTGGCCGGGCGGTCGCTGCTGCTGCAGGGCTGGGACATGGTGCGGGCGGGTGCCGGTGCCGGAGCCGAGCTGCGAGTGCGGGAGGGAGGGAGGGAGGGACGGTCCGGCCCAAGTTCCGCTCGCTGCCAGTCAGCGCTGGCACCGCCCGGCACCGTCAGCAGCAGCGCCCAGAGCACCGGCTCTCAGTGATCTCTCTCAGTGAATGTCAGTGATCCACTCACAGTGACTCTCTCTCAGTGATCCACTCTCAGTGATCCACTCACAGTGGCTCTCAGTGATCCACTCACACTGATCTCTCTCAGTGACTCTCTCTCAGTGAGCCACTCACACTGATCTCTCACAGTGACTCTCAGTGATCCACTCACAGTGATCTCTCTCACTGACTCTCAGTGATCCACTCACACTGATCTCTCACAGTGACTCTCAGTGATCCACTCACACTGATCTCTCACTCACTCTCTCTCAGTGATCCACTCGCACTGATCTCTCACAGTGACCCTCTCTTGGTGATCCACTCACAGTGACTCTCAGTGATCCACTCACACTGATCTCTCACAGTGACTCCCAGTGATCCACTCACACTGATCTCTCAGTGACTCTCTCTCTCAGTGATCTGCTCTCAGTGATCCACTCACAGTGACTCTCTCTCAGTGATCCACTCTCAGTGATCCACTCACAGTGGCTCTCAGTGATCCACTCACACTGATCTCTCTCAGTGACTCTCTCTCAGTGATCCACTCACACTGACCTCTCACAGTGACTCTCTCTCAGTGGTCCACTCACACTGATCTCTCTCACTGACTCTCAGTGATCCACTCACAGTGACTCTCAGTGATCCACTCACACTGATCTCTCACAGTGACTCTCTCTCAGTGATCCACTCACACTGATCTCTCTCACTGACTCTCTCTCAGTGATCCACTCACACTGACCTCTCACAGTGACTCTCTCTCAGTGGTCCACTCACACTGATCTCTCTCACTGACTCTCAGTGATCCACTCACAGTGACTCTCAGTGATCCACTCACACTGATCTCTCACAGTGACTCTCAGTGATCCACTCACACTGATCTCTCAGTCGCTCTCTCTGTGAGCCACTCACACTGATCTCTCACAGTGACCCTCTCTCATTGATCCACTCACAGTGATTCTCAGTGATCCACTCACACTGATCTCTCACAGTGACTCCCAGTGATCCACTCACACTGATCTCTCAGTGACTCTCTCTCAGTGATCCACTCTCAGTGATCCACTCACAGTGACTCTCTCTCAGTGATCCATGATCAGTGATCCACTCACAGTGGCTCTCAGTGATCCACTCACACTGATCTCTCTCAGTGACTCTCTCTCTGTGATCCACTCACACTGATCTCTCACAGTGACTCTCTCTCAAGTGATCCACTCACACTGATCTCTCTCACTGACTCTCAGTGATCCACTCACAGTGACTCTCAGTGATCCACTCACACTGATCTCTCACAGTGACTCTCAGTGATCCACTCACACTGATCTCTCAGTCACTCTCTCGCAGTGATCCACTCACACTGATCTCTCACAGTGACCCTCTCTCAGTGATCCACTCACAGTGACTCTCAGTGATCCACTCACACTGATCTCTCACAGTGACTCTCTCTCAGTGATCCACTCACACTGATCTCTCACAGTGACCCTCTCTCAGTGATCCACTCACACTGATCTCTCACAGTGACCCTCTCTCAGTGATCCACTCACACTGATCTCTCACAGTGACTCTCTCTCAGTGATCCACTCACACTGATCTCTCACAGTGACTCTCTCTCAGTGATCCACTTGCACTGATCTGTCCCAGTGACCCTCTCTCAGTGATCCACTTACACTGATCTCTCACATTGACTCTCTCTCAGTGATCCACTTGCACTGATCTCTAACAGTGACTCTCTCTCCGTGATCCTCTCACACTGATCTCTCACATTGACTCTCTCTCAGTGATCCACTGGCACTGATCTCTCCCAGTGACCCTCTCTCAGTGATCCACTTGCACTGATCTCTCACAGTAACCCTCTCTCAGTGATCCACTCACACTGATCTCTCTCAGTGACCCTCTCTCAGTGATCCACTCACACTGATCTCTCACAGTGACCCTCTCTCAGTGATCCACTCACACTGATCTCTCACAGTGACCCTCTCTCAGTGATCCACTCACACTGATCTCTCACAGTGACCCTCTCTCAGTGATCCACTCACACTGATCTCTCACAGTGACTCTCGCTCAGTGATCCATTCACACTGATCTCTCTCAGTGACTCCCTCTGTGATCCACTCACACTGATCTCTCTCAGTGACTCTCAGTGATCCACTGGCACTGATCTCTCACAGTGACCCTCTCTCAGTGATCCACTCACACTGATCTCTCACAGTGACCCTCTCTCAGTGATCCACTCACACTGATCTCTCACAGTGACTCTTGCTCAATGATCCACGCACACTGATCTCTCTCAGTGACTCTCTCTGTGATCCACTCACACTGATCTCTCTCAGTGACTCTCTCTGTGATCCACTCACACTGATCTCTCTCAGTGACTCTCTCTCAGTGATCCACTCACACGGATCTCTCACAGTGACTCTCTCTCAGTGATCCACTTGCACTGATCTCTCACAGTGACTCTCTCTCAGTGATCCACTCACACTGATCTCTCACAGTGGCTCTCTCTCAGTGATCCACTCACACTGATCTCTCACATTGACTCTCTCTCAGTGATCCACTCACATTGATCTCTCACAGTGACTCTCTCTCAGTGATCCACTCACACTGATCTCTCACAGTGACTCTCTCTCTCAGTGATCCACTCACACCGATCTCTCACAGTGACTCTCTCTCAGTGATCCACTCACACCGATCTCTCACAGTGACTCTCTCTCAGTGATCCACTCACACTGATCTCTCACAGTGACTCTCTCTCAGTCATCCACTCACACTGATCTCTCACAGTGACTCTCTCTCAGTGATCCACTCACACTGATCTCTCACAGTGACTCTCTCTCAGTGATCCACTCACATTGATCTCTCACAGTGACCATCTCTCAGTCATCCACTCACACTGATCTCTCACAGTGACTCTCTCTCAGTCATCCACTCACATTGATCTCTCACAGTGACTCTCTCTCAGTGATCCACTCACACTGATCTCTCACAATGACTCTCTCTCAGTGATCCACTTGCACTGATCTCTCGCAGTGACCCTCTCTCAGTCATCCACTCACACTGATCTCTCACAGTGACTCTCTCTCAGTCATCCACTCACATTGATCTCTCACAGTGACTCTCTCTCAGTGATCCACTCACACTGATCTCTCACAATGACTTTCTCTCAGTGATCCACTCACACTGATCTCTCACAGTGACTCTCAGTGATCCACTTGCACTGATCTCTCCCAGTGACCCTCTCTCAGTGATCCACTTGCACTGATCTCTCACAGTAACTCTCTCTCAGTGATCCACTCACACTGATATCTCTCAGTGACCCTCTCTCAGTGATCCACTCACACTGATCTCTCACAGTGACCCTCTCTCAGTGATCCACTCACACTGATCTCTCACAGTGACCCTCTCTCAGTGATCCACTCACACTGATCTCTCACCGTGACCCTCTCTCAGTGATCCACTCACACTGATCTCTCACAGTGACTCTCGCTCAGTGATCCACTGACATGGAACTCTCACAGTGACTCTCGCTCAGTGATCCATTCACACTGATCTCTCTCAGTGACTCTCTCTGTGATCCACTCACACTGATCTCTCTCAGAGACTCTCAGTGATCCACTGGCACTGATCTCTCACAGTGACCCTCTCTCAGTGATCCACTCACACTGATCTCTCACAGTGACTCTCTCTCAGTGATCCACTCACACTGATCTCTCACAGTGACCCTCTCTCAGTGATCCACTCACACTGATCTCTCACAGTGACTCTCGCTCAATGATCCACGCACACTGATCTCTCTCAGTGACTCTCTCTGTGATCCACTCACACTGATCTCTCTCAGTGACTCTCTCTGTGATCCACTCACACTGATCTCTCTCAGTGACTCTCTCTCAGTGATCCACTCACACTGATCTCTCACAGTGACTCTCTCTCAGTGTTCCACTCAAGCTGATCTCTCACAGTGACTCTCTCTCAGTGATCCACTCACACTGATCTCTCACAGTGACTCTCTCTGTGATCCACTCACACTGATCTCTCTCAGTGACTCTCAGTGATCCACTGGCACTGATCTCTCACAGTGACCCTCTCTCAGTGATCCACTCACACTGATCTCTCACAGTGACCCTCTCTCAGTGATCCACTCACACTGATCTCTCACAGTGACTCTTGCTCAATGATCCACGCACACTGATCTCTCTCAGTGACTCTCTCTGTGATCCACTCACACTGATCTCTCTCAGTGACTCTCTCTGTGATCCACTCACACTGATCTCTCTCAGTGACTCTCTCTCAGTGATCCACTCACACTGATCTCTCACAGTGACTCTCTCTCAGTGATCCACTCATGCTGATCTCTCACAGTGACTCTCTCTCAGTGATCCACTCACACTGATCTCTCACAGTGGCTCTCTCTCAGTGATCCACTCACACTGATCTCTCACATTGACTCTCTCTCAGTGATCCACTCACATTGATCTCTCACAGTGACTCTCTCTCAGTGATCCACTCACACTGATCTCTCACAGTGACTCTCTCTCTCAGTGATCCACTCACACCGATCTCTCACAGTGACTCTCTCTCAGTGATCCACTCACACCGATCTCTCACAGTGACTCTCTCTCAGTGATCCACTCACACTGATCTCTCACAGTGACTCTCTCTCAGTCATCCACTCACACTGATCTCTCACAGTGACTCTCTCTCAGTGATCCACTCACACTGATCTCTCACAGTGACTCTCTCTCAGTGATCCACTCACATTGATCTCTCACAGTGACCATCTCTCAGTCATCCACTCACACTGATCTCTCACAGTGACTCTCTCTCAGTCATCCACTCACATTGATCTCTCACAGTGACTCTCTCTCAGTGATCCACTCACACTGATCTCTCACAATGACTCTCTCTCAGTGATCCACTTGCACTGATCTCTCACAGTGACTCTCTCTCAGTCATCCACTCACACTGATCTCTCACAGTGACTCTCTCTCAGTCATCCACTCACATTGATCTCTCACAGTGACTCTCTCTCAGTGATCCACTCACACTGATCTCTCACAGTGACTCTCTCTCAGTGATCCACTCACACTGATCTCTCTCACTGACTCTCTCTCAGTGATCCACTCACACTGACCTCTCACAGTGACTCTCTCTCAGTGGTCCACTCACACTGATCTCTCTCACTGACTCTCAGTGATCCACTCACAGTGACTCTCAGTGATCCACTCACACTGATCTCTCACAGTGACTCTCAGTGATCCACTCACACTGATCTCTCAGTCACTCTCTCTGTGAGCCACTCACACTGATCTCTCACAGTGACCCTCTCTCATTGATCCACTCACAGTGATTCTCAGTGATCCACTCACACTGATATCTCACAGTGACTCCCAGTGATCCACTCACACTGATCTCTCAGTGACTCTCTCTCAGTGATCCACTCTCAGTGATCCACTCACAGTGACTCTCTCTCTCAGTGATCCATGATCAGTGATCCACTCACAGTGGCTCTCAGTGATCCACTCACACTGATCTCTCTCAGTGACTCTCTCTCTGTGATCCACTCACACTGATCTCTCACAGTGACTCTCTCTCAAGTGATCCACTCACACTGATCTCTCTCACTGACTCTCAGTGATCCACTCACAGTGACTCTCAGTGATCCACTCACACTGATCTCTCACAGTGACTCTCAGTGATCCACTCACACTGATCTCTCAGTCACTCTCTCGCAGTGATCCACTCACACTGATCTCTCACAGTGACCCTCTCTCAGTGATCCACTCACAGTGACTCTCAGTGATCCACTCACACTGATCTCTCACAGTGACTCTCTCTCAGTGATCCACTCACACTGATCTCTCACAGTGACCCTCTCTCAGTGATCCACTCACACTGATCTCTCACAGTGACCCTCTCTCAGTGATCCACTCACACTGATCTCTCACAGTGACTCTCTCTCAGTGATCCACTCACACTGATCTCTCACAGTGACTCTCTCTCAGTGATCCACTTGCACTGATCTGTCCCAGTGACCCTCTCTCAGTGATCCACTTACACTGATCTCTCACATTGACTCTCTCTCAGTGATCCACTTGCACTGATCTCTAACAGTGACTCTCTCTCCGTGATCCTCTCACACTGATCTCTCACATTGACTCTCTCTCAGTGATCCACTGGCACTGATCTCTCCCAGTGACCCTCTCTCAGTGATCCACTTGCACTGATCTCTCACAGTAACCCTCTCTCAGTGATCCACTCACACTGATCTCTCTCAGTGACCCTCTCTCAGTGATCCACTCACACTGATCTCTCACAGTGACCCTCTCTCAGTGATCCACTCACACTGATCTCTCACAGTGACCCTCTCTCAGTGATCCACTCACACTGATCTCTCACAGTGACCCTCTCTCAGTGATCCACTCACACTGATCTCTCACAGTGACTCTCGCTCAGTGATCCATTCACACTGATCTCTCTCAGTGACTCCCTCTGTGATCCACTCACACTGATCTCTCTCAGTGACTCTCAGTGATCCACTGGCACTGATCTCTCACAGTGACCCTCTCTCAGTGATCCACTCACACTGATCTCTCACAGTGACCCTCTCTCAGTGATCCACTCACACTGATCTCTCACAGTGGCTCTCTCTCAGTGATCCACTCACACTGATCTCTCACATTGACTCTCTCTCAGTGATCCACTCACATTGATCTCTCACAGTGACTCTCTCTCAGTGATCCACTCACACTGATCTCTCACAGTGACTCTCTCTCTCAGTGATCCACTCACACCGATCTCTCACAGTGACTCTCTCTCAGTGATCCACTCACACCGATCTCTCACAGTGACTCTCTCTCAGTGATCCACTCACACTGATCTCTCACAGTGACTCTCTCTCAGTCATCCACTCACACTGATCTCTCACAGTGACTCTCTCTCAGTGATCCACTCACACTGATCTCTCACAGTGACTCTCTCTCAGTGATCCACTCACATTGATCTCTCACAGTGACCATCTCTCAGTCATCCACTCACACTGATCTCTCACAGTGACTCTCTCTCAGTCATCCACTCACATTGATCTCTCACAGTGACTCTCTCTCAGTGATCCACTCACACTGATCTCTCACAATGACTCTCTCTCAGTGATCCACTTGCACTGATCTCTCACAGTGACTCTCTCTCAGTCATCCACTCACACTGATCTCTCACAGTGACTCTCTCTCAGTCATCCACTCACATTGATCTCTCACAGTGACTCTCTCTCAGTGATCCACTCACACTGATCTCTCACAGTGACTCTCTCTCAGTGATCCACTCACACTGATCTCTCTCACTGACTCTCTCTCAGTGATCCACTCACACTGACCTCTCACAGTGACTCTCTCTCAGTGGTCCACTCACACTGATCTCTCTCACTGACTCTCAGTGATCCACTCACAGTGACTCTCAGTGATCCACTCACACTGATCTCTCACAGTGACTCTCTGTGATCCACTCACACTGATCTCTCAGTCACTCTCTCTGTGAGCCACTCACACTGATCTCTCACAGTGACCCTCTCTCATTGATCCACTCACAGTGATTCTCAGTGATCCACTCACACTGATATCTCACAGTGACTCCCAGTGATCCACTCACACTGATCTCTCAGTGACTCTCTCTCAGTGATCCACTCTCAGTGATCCACTCACAGTGACTCTCTCTCTCAGTGATCCATGATCAGTGATCCACTCACAGTGGCTCTCAGTGATCCACTCACACTGATCTCTCTCAGTGACTCTCTCTCTGTGATCCACTCACACTGATCTCTCACAGTGACTCTCTCTCAAGTGATCCACTCACACTGATCTCTCTCACTGACTCTCAGTGATCCACTCACAGTGACTCTCAGTGATCCACTCACACTGATCTCTCACAGTGACTCTCAGTGATCCACTCACACTGATCTCTCAGTCACTCTCTCGCAGTGATCCACTCACACTGATCTCTCACAGTGACCCTCTCTCAGTGATCCACTCACAGTGACTCTCAGTGATCCACTCACACTGATCTCTCACAGTGACTCTCTCTCAGTGATCCACTCACACTGATCTCTCACAGTGACCCTCTCTCAGTGATCCACTCACACTGATCTCTCACAGTGACCCTCTCTCAGTGATCCACTCACACTGATCTCTCACAGTGACTCTCTCTCAGTGATCCACTCACACTGATCTCTCACAGTGACTCTCTCTCAGTAATCCACTTGCACTGATCTGTCCCAGTGACCCTCTCTCAGTGATCCACTTACACTGATCTCTCACATTGACTCTCTCTCAGTGATCCACTTGCACTGATCTCTAACAGTGACTCTCTCTCCGTGATCCTCTCACACTGATCTCTCACATTGACTCTCTCTCAGTGATCCACTGGCACTGATCTCTCCCAGTGACCCTCTCTCAGTGATCCACTTGCACTGATCTCTCACAGTAACCCTCTCTCAGTGATCCACTCACACTGATCTCTCTCAGTGACCCTCTCTCAGTGATCCACTCACACTGATCTCTCACAGTGACCCTCTCTCAGTGATCCACTCACACTGATCTCTCACAGTGACCCTCTCTCAGTGATCCACTCACACTGATCTCTCACAGTGACCCTCTCTCAGTGATCCACTCACACTGATCTCTCACAGTGACTCTCGCTCAGTGATCCATTCACACTGATCTCTCTCAGTGACTCCCTCTGTGATCCACTCACACTGATCTCTCTCAGTGACTCTCAGTGATCCACTGGCACTGATCTCTCACAGTGACCCTCTCTCAGTGATCCACTCACACTGATCTCTCACAGTGACCCTCTCTCAGTGATCCACTCACACTGATCTCTCACAGTGACTCTTGCTCAATGATCCACGCACACTGATCTCTCTCAGTGACTCTCTCTGAGATCCACTCACACTGATCTCTCTCAGTGACTCTCTCTGTGATCCACTCACACTGATCTCTCTCAGTGACTCTCTCTCAGTGATCCACTCACACTGATCTCTCACAGTGACTCTCTCTCAGTGATCCACTTGCACTGATCTCTCACAGTGACTCTCTCTCAGTGATCCACTCACACTGATCTCTCACATTGGCTCTCTCTCAGTGATCCACTCACACTGATCTCTCACATTGACTCTCTCTCAGTGATCCACTCACATTGATCTCTCACAGTGACTCTCTCTCAGTGATCCACTCACACTGATCTCTCACAGTGACTCTCTCTCTCAGTGATCCACTCACACCGATCTCTCACAGTGACTCTCTCTCAGTGATCCACTCACACCGATCTCTCACAGTGACTCTCTCTCAGTGATCCACTCACACTGATCTCTCACAGTGACTCTCTCTCAGTCATCCACTCACACTGATCTCTCACAGTGACTCTCTCTCAGTGATCCACTCACACTGATCTCTCACAGTGACTCTCTCTCAGTGATCCACTCACATTGATCTCTCACAGTGACCATCTCTCAGTCATCCACTCACACTGATCTCTCACAGTGACTCTCTCTCAGTCATCCACTCACATTGATCTCTCACAGTGACTCTCTCTCAGTGATCCACTCACACTGATCTCTCACAATGACTCTCTCTCAGTGATCCACTTGCACTGATCTCTCGCAGTGACCCTCTCTCAGTCATCCACTCACACTGATCTCTCACAGTGACTCTCTCTCAGTCATCCACTCACATTGATCTCTCACAGTGACTCTCTCTCAGTGATCCACTCACACTGATCTCTCACAATGACTTTCTCTCAGTGATCCACTCACACTGATCTCTCACAGTGACTCTCAGTGATCCACTTGCACTGATCTCTCCCAGTGACCCTCTCTCAGTGATCCACTTGCACTGATCTCTCACAGTAACTCTCTCTCAGTGATCCACTCACACTGATATCTCTCAGTGACCCTCTCTCAGTGATCCACTCACACTGATCTCTCACAGTGACCCTCTCTCAGTGATCCACTCACACTGATCTCTCACAGTGACCCTCTCTCAGTGATCCACTCACACTGATCTCTCACCGTGACCCTCTCTCAGTGATCCACTCACACTGATCTCTCACAGTGACTCTCGCTCAGTGATCCACTGACATGGAACTCTCACAGTGACTCTCGCTCAGTGATCCATTCACACTGATCTCTCTCAGTGACTCTCTCTGTGATCCACTCACACTGATCTCTCTCAGAGACTCTCAGTGATCCACTGGCACTGATCTCTCACAGTGACCCTCTCTCAGTGATCCACTCACACTGATCTCTCACAGTGACTCTCTCTCAGTGATCCACTCACACTGATCTCTCACAGTGACCCTCTCTCAGTGATCCACTCACACTGATCTCTCACAGTGACTCTCGCTCAATGATCCACGCACACTGATCTCTCTCAGTGACTCTCTCTGTGATCCACTCACACTGATCTCTCTCAGTGACTCTCTCTGTGATCCACTCACACTGATCTCTCACAGTGACTCTCTCTCAGTGTTCCACTCAAGCTGATCTCTCACAGTGACTCTCTCTCAGTGATCCACTCACACTGATCTCTCACAGTGACTCTCTCTGTGATCCACTCACACTGATCTCTCTCAGTGACTCTCAGTGATCCACTGGCACTGATCTCTCACAGTGACCCTCTCTCAGTGATCCACTCACACTGATCTCTCACAGTGACCCTCTCTCAGTGATCCACTCACACTGATCTCTCACAGTGACTCTTGCTCAATGATCCACGCACACTGATCTCTCTCAGTGACTCTCTCTGTGATCCACTCACACTGATCTCTCTCAGTGACTCTCTCTGTGATCCACTCACACTGATCTCTCTCAGTGACTCTCTCTCAGTGATCCACTCACACTGATCTCTCACAGTGACTCTCTCTCAGTGATCCACTCATGCTGATCTCTCACAGTGACTCTCTCTCAGTGATCCACTCACACTGATCTCTCACAGTGGCTCTCTCTCAGTGATCCACTCACACTGATCTCTCACATTGACTCTCTCTCAGTGATCCACTCACATTGATCTCTCACAGTGACTCTCTCTCAGTGATCCACTCACACTGATCTCTCACAGTGACTCTCTCTCTCAGTGATCCACTCACACCGATCTCTCACAGTGACTCTCTCTCAGTGATCCACTCACACCGATCTCTCTCAGTGACTCTCTCTCAGTGATCCACTCACACTGATCTCTCACAGTGACTCTCTCTCAGTCATCCACTCACACTGATCTCTCACAGTGACTCTCTCTCAGTGATCCACTCACACTGATCTCTCACAGTGACTCTCTCTCAGTGATCCACTCACATTGATCTCTCACAGTGACCATCTCTCAGTCATCCACTCACACTGATCTCTCACAGTGACTCTCTCTCAGTCATCCACTCACATTGATCTCTCACAGTGACTCTCTCTCAGTGATCCACTCACACTGATCTCTCACAATGACTCTCTCTCAGTGATCCACTTGCACTGATCTCTCACAGTGACCCTCTCTCAGTCATCCACTCACACTGATCTCTCACAGTGACTCTCTCTCAGTCATCCACTCACATTGATCTCTCACAGTGACTCTCTCTCAGTGATCCACTCACACTGATCTCTCACAATGACTTTCTCTCAGTGATCCACTCACACTGATCTCTCACAGTGACTCTCAGTGATCCACTTGCACTGATCTCTCCCAGTGACCCTCTCTCAGTGATCCACTTGCACTGATCTCTCACAGTAACTCTCTCTCAGTGATCCACTCACACTGATCTCTCTCAGTGACCCTCTCTCAGTGATCCACTCACACTGATCTCTCACAGTGACCCTCTCTCAGTGATCCACTCACACTGATCTCTCACAGTGACCCTCTCTCAGTGATCCACTCACATTGATCTCTCACAGTGACCCTCTCTCAGTGATCCACTCACACTGATCTCTCACAGTGACTCTCGCTCAGTGATCCACTCACATGGAACTCTCACAGTGACTCTCGCTCAGTGATCCATTCACACTGATCTCTCTCAGTGACTCTCTCTGTGATCCACTCACACTGATCTCTCTCAGAGACTCTCAGTGATCCACTGGCACTGATCTCTCACAGTGACCCTCTCTCAGTGATCCACTCACACTGATCTCTCACAGTGACTCTCTCTCAGTGATCCACTCACACTGATCTCTCACAGTGACCCTCTCTCAGTGATCCACTCACACTGATCTCTCACAGTGACTCTCGCTCAATGATCCACGCACACTGATCTCTCTCAGTGACTCTCTCTGTGATCCACTCACACTGATCTCTCTCAGTGACTCTCTCTGTGATCCACTCACACTGATCTCTCTCAGTGACTCTCTCTCAGTGATCCACTCACACTGATCTCTCACAGTGACTCTCTCTCAGTGTTCCACTCAAGCTGATCTCTCACAGTGACTCTCTCTCAGTGATCCACTCACACTGATCTCTCACAGTGACTCTCTCTCAGTGATCCACTCACACTGATCTCTCACATTGACTCTCTCTCAGTGATCCACTCACATTGATCTCTCACAGTGACTCTCTCTCAGTGATCCACTCACACTGATCTCTCACAGTGACTCTCTCTCTCAGTGATCCACTCACACTGATCTCTCACAGTGACTCTCTCTCAGTGATCCACTCACACTGATCTCTCACAGTGACTCTCTCTCAGTGATCCACTCACACTGATCTCTCACAGTGACTCTCTCTCAGTCATCCACTCACACTGATCTCTCTCAGTGACCCTCTCTCAGTGATCCACTCACACTGATCTCTCACAGTGACCCTCTCTCAGTGATCCACTCACACTGATCTCTCACAGTGACCCTCTCTCAGTGATCCACTCACACTGATCTCTCACAGTGACCCTCTCTCAGTGATCCACTCACACTGATCTCTCACAGTGACTCTCGCTCAGTGATCCACTCACATGGAACTCTCACAGTGACTCTCGCTCAGTGATCCATTCACACTGATCTCTCTCAGTGACTCTCTCTGTGATCCACTCACACTGATCTCTCTCAGAGACTCTCAGTGATCCACTGGCACTGATCTCTCACAGTGACTCTCTCTCAGTGATCCACTCACACTGATCTCTCACAGTGACTCTCTCTCAGTGATCCACTCACACTGATCTCTCACAGTGACCCTCTCTCAGTGATCCACTCACACTGATCTCTCACAGTGACTCTCGCTCAATGATCCATGCACACTGATCTCTCTCAGTGACTCTCTCTGTGATCCACTCACACTGATCTCTCTCAGTGACTCTCTCTGTGATCCACTCACACTGATCTCTCTCAGTGACTCTCTCTCAGTGATCCACTCACACTGATCTCTCACAGTGACTCTCTCTCAGTCATCCACTCACACTGATCTCTCACAGTGACTCTCTCTCAGTGATCCACTCACACTGATCTCTCACAGTGACTCTCTCTCAGTGATCCACTCACATTGATCTCTCACAGTGACCATCTCTCAGTCATCCACTCACACTGATCTCTCACAGTGACTCTCTCTCAGTCATCCACTCACATTGATCTCTCACAGTGACTCTCTCTCAGTGATCCACTCACACTGATCTCTCACAATGACTCTCTCTCAGTGATCCACTTGCACTGATCTCTCACAGTGACCCTCTCTCAGTGATCCACTCACACTGATCTCTCACAGTGACTCTTGCTCAATGATCCACGCACACTGATCTCTCTCAGTGACTCTCTCTGTGATCCACTCACACTGATCTCTCTCAGTGACTCTCTCTGTGATCCACTCACACTGATCTCTCTCAGTGACTCTCTCTCAGTGATCCACTCACACTGATCTCTCACAGTGACTCTCTCTCAGTGATCCACTCATGCTGATCTCTCACAGTGACTCTCTCTCAGTGATCCACTCACACTGATCTCTCACAGTGGCTCTCTCTCAGTGATCCACTCACACTGATCTCTCACATTGACTCTCTCTCAGTGATCCACTCACATTGATCTCTCACAGTGACTCTCTCTCAGTGATCCACTCACACTGATCTCTCACAGTGACTCTCTCTCTCAGTGATCCACTCACACCGATCTCTCACAGTGACTCTCTCTCAGTGATCCACTCACACCGATCTCTCACAGTGACTCTCTCTCAGTGATCCACTCACACTGATCTCTCACAGTGACTCTCTCTCAGTCATCCACTCACACTGATCTCTCACAGTGACTCTCTCTCAGTGATCCACTCACACTGATCTCTCACAGTGACTCTCTCTCAGTGATCCACTCACATTGATCTCTCACAGTGACCATCTCTCAGTCATCCACTCACACTGATCTCTCACAGTGACTCTCTCTCAGTCATCCACTCACATTGATCTCTCACAGTGACTATCTCTCAGTGATCCACTCACACTGATCTCTCACAATGACTCTCTCTCAGTGATCCACTTGCACTGATCTCTCACAGTGACCCTCTCTCAGTCATCCACTCACACTGATCTCTCACAGTGACTCTCTCTCAGTCATCCACTCACATTGATCTCTCACAGTGACTCTCTCTCAGTGATCCACTCACACTGATCTCTCACAATGACTTTCTCTCAGTGATCCACTCACACTGATCTCTCACAGTGACTCTCAGTGATCCACTTGCACTGATCTCTCCCAGTGACCCTCTCTCAGTGATCCACTTGCACTGATCTCTCACAGTAACTCTCTCTCAGTGATCCACTCACACTGATCTCTCTCAGTGACCCTCTCTCAGTGATCCACTCACACTGATCTCTCACAGTGACCCTCTCTCAGTGATCCACTCACACTGATCTCTCACAGTGACCCTCTCTCAGTGATCCACTCACATTGATCTCTCACAGTGACCCTCTCTCAGTGATCCACTCACACTGATCTCTCACAGTGACTCTCGCTCAGTGATCCACTCACATGGAACTCTCACAGTGACTCTCGCTCAGTGATCCATTCACACTGATCTCTCTCAGTGACTCTCTCTGTGATCCACTCACACTGATCTCTCTCAGAGACTCTCAGTGATCCACTGGCACTGATCTCTCACAGTGACCCTCTCTCAGTGATCCACTCACACTGATCTCTCACAGTGACTCTCTCTCAGTGGTCCACTCACACTGATCTCTCACAGTGACCCTCTCTCAGTGATCCACTCACACTGATCTCTCACAGTGACTCTCGCTCAATGATCCACGCACACTGATCTCTCTCAGTGACTCTCTCTGTGATCCACTCACACTGATCTCTCTCAGTGACTCTCTCTGTGATCCACTCACACTGATCTCTCTCAGTGACTCTCTCTCAGTGATCCACTCACACTGATCTCTCACAGTGACTCTCTCTCAGTGTTCCACTCAAGCTGATCTCTCACAGTGACTCTCTCTCAGTGATCCACTCACACTGATCTCTCACAGTGACTCTCTCTCAGTGATCCACTCACACTGATCTCTCACATTGACTCTCTCTCAGTGATCCACTCACATTGATCTCTCACAGTGACTCTCTCTCAGTGATCCACTCACACTGATCTCTCACAGTGACTCTCTCTCTCAGTGATCCACTCACACTGATCTCTCACAGTGACTCTCTCTCAGTGATCCACTCACACTGATCTCTCACAGTGACTCTCTCTCAGTGATCCACTCACACTGATCTCTCACAGTGACTCTCTCTCAGTCATCCACTCACACTGATCTCTCTCAGTGACCCTCTCTCAGTGATCCACTCACACTGATCTCTCACAGTGACCCTCTCTCAGTGATCCACTCACACTGATCTCTCACAGTGACCCTCTCTCAGTGATCCACTCACACTGATCTCTCACAGTGACCCTCTCTCAGTGATCCACTCACACTGATCTCTCACAGTGACTCTCGCTCAGTGATCCACTCACATGGAACTCTCACAGTGACTCTCGCTCAGTGATCCATTCACACTGATCTCTCTCAGTGACTCTCTCTGTGATCCACTCACACTGATCTCTCTCAGAGACTCTCAGTGATCCACTGGCACTGATCTCTCACAGTGACTCTCTCTCAGTGATCCACTCACACTGATCTCTCACAGTGACTCTCTCTCAGTGATCCACTCACACTGATCTCTCACAGTGACCCTCTCTCAGTGATCCACTCACACTGATCTCTCACAGTGACTCTCGCTCAATGATCCATGCACACTGATCTCTCTCAGTGACTCTCTCTGTGATCCACTCACACTGATCTCTCTCAGTGACTCTCTCTGTGATCCACTCACACTGATCTCTCTCAGTGACTCTCTCTCAGTGATCCACTCACACTGATCTCTCACAGTGACTCTCTCTCAGTCATCCACTCACACTGATCTCTCACAGTGACTCTCTCTCAGTGATCCACTCACACTGATCTCTCACAGTGACTCTCTCTCAGTGATCCACTCACATTGATCTCTCACAGTGACCATCTCTCAGTCATCCACTCACACTGATCTCTCACAGTGACTCTCTCTCAGTCATCCACTCACATTGATCTCTCACAGTGACTCTCTCTCAGTGATCCACTCACACTGATCTCTCACAATGACTCTCTCTCAGTGATCCACTTGCACTGATCTCTCACAGTGACCCTCTCTCAGTCATCCACTCACACTGATCTCTCACAGTGACTCTCTCTCAGTCATCCACTCACATTGATCTCTCACAGTGACTCTCTCTCAGTGATCCACTCACACTGATCTCTCACAATGACTTTCTCTCAGTGATCCACTCACACTGATCTCTCACAGTGACTCTCAGTGATCCACTTGCACTGATCTCTCCCAGTGACCCTCTCTCAGTGATCCACTTGCACTGATCTCTCACAGTAACTCTCTCTCAGTGATCCACTCACACTGATCTCTCTCAGTGACCCTCTCTCAGTGATCCACTCACACTGATCTCTCACAGTGACCCTCTCTCAGTGATCCACTCACACTGATCTCTCACAGTGACCCTCTCTCAGTGATCCACTCACATTGATCTCTCACAGTGACCCTCTCTCAGTGATCCACTCACACTGATCTCTCACAGTGACTCTCGCTCAGTGATCCACTCACATGGAACTCTCACAGTGACTCTCGCTCAGTGATCCATTCACACTGATCTCTCTCAGTGACTCTCTCTGTGATCCACTCACACTGATCTCTCTCAGAGACTCTCAGTGATCCACTGGCACTGATCTCTCACAGTGACCCTCTCTCAGTGATCCACTCACACTGATCTCTCACAGTGACTCTCTCTCAGTGATCCACTCACACTGATCTCTCACAGTGACCCTCTCTCAGTGATCCACTCACACTGATCTCTCACAGTGACTCTCGCTCAATGATCCACGCACACTGATCTCTCTCAGTGACTCTCTCTGTGATCCACTCACACTGATCTCTCTCAGTGACTCTCTCTGTGATCCACTCACACTGATCTCTCTCAGTGACTCTCTCTCAGTGATCCACTCACACTGATCTCTCACAGTGACTCTCTCTCAGTGTTCCACTCAAGCTGATCTCTCACAGTGACTCTCTCTCAGTGATCCACTCACACTGATCTCTCACAGTGACTCTCTCTCAGTGATCCACTCACACTGATCTCTCACATTGACTCTCTCTCAGTGATCCACTCACATTGATCTCTCACAGTGACTCTCTCTCAGTGATCCACTCACACTGATCTCTCACAGTGACTCTCTCTCTCAGTGATCCACTCACACTGATCTCTCACAGTGACTCTCTCTCAGTGATCCACTCACACTGATCTCTCACAGTGACTCTCTCTCAGTGATCCACTCACACTGATCTCTCACAGTGACTCTCTCTCAGTCATCCACTCACACTGATCTCTCTCAGTGACCCTCTCTCAGTGATCCACTCACACTGATCTCTCACAGTGACCCTCTCTCAGTGATCCACTCACACTGATCTCTCACAGTGACCCTCTCTCAGTGATCCACTCACACTGATCTCTCACAGTGACCCTCTCTCAGTGATCCACTCACACTGATCTCTCACAGTGACTCTCGCTCAGTGATCCACTCACATGGAACTCTCACAGTGACTCTCGCTCAGTGATCCATTCACACTGATCTCTCTCAGTGACTCTCTCTGTGATCCACTCACACTGATCTCTCTCAGAGACTCTCAGTGATCCACTGGCACTGATCTCTCACAGTGACTCTCTCTCAGTGATCCACTCACACTGATCTCTCACAGTGACTCTCTCTCAGTGATCCACTCACACTGATCTCTCACAGTGACCCTCTCTCAGTGATCCACTCACACTGATCTCTCACAGTGACTCTCGCTCAATGATCCATGCACACTGATCTCTCTCAGTGACTCTCTCTGTGATCCACTCACACTGATCTCTCTCAGTGACTCTCTCTGTGATCCACTCACACTGATCTCTCTCAGTGACTCTCTCTCAGTGATCCACTCACACTGATCTCTCACATTGACTCTCTCTCAGTGTTCCACTCAAGCTGATCTCTCACAGTGACTCTCTCTCAGTGATCCACTCACACTGATCTCTCACAGTGACTCTCTCTCAGTGATCCACTCACACTGATCTCTCACATTGACTCTCTCTCAGTGATCCACTCACATTGATCTCTCACAGTGACTCTCTCTCAGTGATCCACTCACACTGATCTCTCACAGTGACTCTCTCTCTCAGTGATCCACTCACACCGATCTCTCACAGTGACTCTCTCTCAGTGATCCACTCACACTGATCTCTCACAGTGACTCTCTCTCAGTGATCCACTCACACTGATCTCTCACAGTGACTCTCTCTCAGTCATCCACTCACACTGATCTCTCACAGTGACTCTCTCTCAGTGATCCACTCACACTGATCTCTCACAGTGACTCTCTCTCAGTGATCCACTCACATTGATCTCTCACAGTGACCCTCTCTCAGTCATCCACTCACACTGATCTCTCACAGTGACTCTCTCTCAGTCATCCACTCACATTGATCTCTCACAGTGACTCTCTCTCAGTGATCCACTCACACTGATCTCTCACAATGACTCTCTCTCAGTGATCCACTTGCACTGATCTCTCACAGTGATCCTCTCTCAGTGATCCACTCACACTGATCTCTCACAGTGACACTCTCTCAGTGATCCACTCACACTGATCTCTCACAGTGACCCTCTGTCAGTGATCCACTCACACTGATCTCTCACAGTGACTGTCTCTCAGTCATCCACACACTGATCTCTCACAGTGACTCTCTCTCAGTGATCCACTTACACTGATCTCTCACAGTGGCTCTCTCTCAGTGACTCTCTCAGTGATCCACTTAGACTGATCTCTGTCACAGTGATCCACTCAATGATCTCCTCTATGTGATCCACTTACACTGATCTTTCTCACAGTGACTCTCTCTGTGATCTCCTCTCTCAGTGATCCACTCAGTGATCTCCTCTCTCAGTGATCCACCCATTGATCTCCTCTCTTGGTGATCCACTCAGTGATCTCCTCTCACAGTGACCCTTTCAGTGATCTCTCTCATGGCCCTCTCTCAGTGCTCTCTCTCAGTGATCCACTCTCAGTGATCTCACAGTGGTCCACTCTCTCAGTGACCTCTTTCAGAGATCTCCTCTCACAATGACCTTCTCACAGTAATCTCCTCTCAGTGATCCACTCTCAGTGATCTCATGGTGATCCACTCAGTTATCCACTCAGTGATCTCACAGTGGTCCACTCTCAGTGATCCACGCTCAGTGATCCTCTCACTGATCTCTCTGTGATCCCCTCTCACAGTGATCTCCTCTCAGTGATCCACTCTCAATGATTTCTCTCACAATGACCCTCTCTCACAGTGATCCTCTCTCACAGTGACCTGCTCTCACAGTGATCCACTATCACAAGTGATCCCCCTCACAATGATCTCCTCTCAGTGATCTCTCACAATTCATAGAGTCACAGAGGCACAAAAGGTGGCCACTCGGCCCATCGAGTCGGTGCCGACTCTCTGTAGAGCAATCCAGTCAGTCCCATTCCCCCGCTCTATCCCCGTAACCCTGCTAGTTTATTTCCCTCAAGTGCCTATCCAGTCTCCCCTTGAAAACATTGAGTGTCTCCGCTTCCACCAGTTCTGTCGGCAGCGAGTTCCAGGTCCTCACCACTCGCTGCGTAAAAAAGCTTTCCCTCACGTCCACCCTGTATCTCTTGCCCAAAACCTTAAATCTGTGTCCCCTAGTTCTTGTACCATCAACTCTTGGGAACAGCCTTTCCCCATCTAGCCTATCCAAACCCGTCATAATCTTGTACACCTCTATCAAATCACCCCTCAACCTCCTTTGCTCTAATGAAAACAAATCCAGCTTCTCCAACCTGTCCTTGTAGCTAAGATCCCCCATCCCCGGAACCATTCTGGTAAATCTCCTCTGCACCCTCTCAAGGGCCTTCACATCCTTCCTAAAGTGTGGTGACCAGAACTGGATGCAATAGACCAGTTGTGGCCTAACCAGCACATTATAAAGGGTCAGCATAACTTCTCTACTTTTGTACTCTATGGGGGTGATTTTCATTCAGAAGTTGGGAAGGAGGCGGGACTACAACTTTCGGGGTTGTAGTCCCGCCTCCATCGAGATGCGGCCAATCCACGAGATTTTAACTTGATTGACCATGTTGAGCCCGCCCAGTGGGCTCAGCAGGCCAATTAAGGGCCACCCGGCAACAGATGATGTCACAGACTGAAATTTCATCTGTCAAGAGGTTTTGACAGATGAAATATCAGTGTTTCACAGCTGTTTGAAGCTGTCAAACACTGACAGTCTTACTTCTAACCTGAGTCCTTCTACACAGACTCAGTTACAAATCTCACCGGCACAGAAAGCTGCAGGCTGTCACTTTTGACAGTTCACAGCCATTCTGCTTTCTGTGCTGATGAGATGAGGGACTCCCGAAACCTAGAGGAAGGAAGGCTGAAAAGGTGAGTACAGATAATTTAAACTTCTTTAATCACTTTAGACACACCAAACACACTTACCTTTGCACTCATGCACACATCACTCACCTGAACACCGACATCTCGACCCCTCCAAGTCCTTCAACCCGACGGCCCGACTCCTCCAACTTGGCGTGGTTTGGAGCCGTCAGGAATCCCACACTTCAAGCTTTAAAATAGGGATTAGGCTAAAAACTGCCTGTTAACTACCTGTTAACAGGCAGTGAATTGGCACTAATCCCTTCTCGCCGCGGGTCGGCGGGTCCCAGTGCGGGGCAGGTACCCGCCTCCTTTGAAACTTACATGGAGGCGGGTTTGGGGCGGGATGGTGTCGGGACCCCCGAATTCGGGACTTTAACCTCACCGCATGCCTCCAATCCCGACTCCACGGGTCAGTTAAAATCGAGGCCAATATCTCTATTTATGAAGCCCAAGATCCCATATACTTTGCTAACCACTCTCTCAATATGTCCTGCCACCTTCAGGGACCTATGCACAATAACTCCCAGGCCCCTCTGTCCCTGCACACTCTTTAAAACTGTGCCATTAAGTGTATATTGCCTCTCCCGGTTCCTTCTGCCAAAATGCATCACCTCACACTTCTCTGTATTAAATTCCATCTGCCACTTGTCTGCCCATTCTGCTAGTCTTTCTATGTCCTGTTGCAGTCGATTGATATCATCATCACTGTTTGCCATACCGCCAAGTTTGGTGTCATCGGCAAATTTCGAAATTCTACTCTGTATTCCAATATCCAGGTCATTTATATATATCAAAAAAAGCAGTGACCCCAGCACTGACCCTTGGGGAACACCACTGTCTACCATCCTCCAGTCTGAAAAACAGCCATTTACCACAACTCGCTGATTTCTGTCCTTAAGCCAATTCTTTATCCAAGCTGCTGACCCACCTGTTCTATGAGCCTCAACTTTGTTAACCAGCCTTTTTTGTGGTACTTAGAAACATAGAAACATAGAAGATAGGAGCAGGAGTAGGCCATTCGGCCCCTCGAGCCTGCTCCGCCATTCAATGAAATCATGGCTGATCATCCAAATTCAGTACCCTGTCCCTGCCTTCTCCCCATATTCCTTGATCCCTTTAGCCTTAAGAAATATATCTAACTCCTTCTTGAATATATTTAATGAATTGGCCTCAACTGCCTTCTGTGGTAGAGAATTCCACAGGTTCACGACTCTCTGGGTGAAGAAATTCCTCCTCATCTCTGTCCTAAATGGCTTACCCCTTATCTTTAGACTGTGACCCCTGGTTCTGGACTCCTCTGCCATCAGGAACATCCTTCCTGCATCTAGTCTGTCTAGTCCTATTAGAATTTTATAAGTTTCAATGAGATCCCCTCTCATTCTTCTAAACTCCAGTGAGTATAAGCCCAATCGACCCAATCTCTCCTCATACGTCATTCCTGCCATCCCAGGTATCAGTCTGGTGAATCTTCGCTGCACTCCCTCAATGGCAAGAACATCCTTCCCCAGATAAGTTGACCAAAACTGCACACAATACTCAAGGTGTGGTCTAACCAAGGCCCTGTACAACTGCAGCAAGACATCCTTGTTCCTGTACTCAAACCCTCTCGCTACGAAGGCCAACATACTATTTGCCTTCTTAACCGCCTGCTGCACCTGCATGCTTACCTTCAGCGACTGGTGCACAAGGACACCCAGGTCTCGTTGCACTTCCCCTTCTCCCAATCTATTGCCATTCAGGTAATAATCTGCCTTCCTGTTTTTGCCACCAAAGTGGATAACCTCGCATTTATCTACATCATACTGCATCTGCCATGCATCTGCCCAATCACCCAACCTGTCCAAATCATACTGGAGTTTCTCGGCATCCTCCTCACAGCACACACGCCCACCCAGCTTTGTGTCATCTGCAAACTTGGAGATATTACATCTAGTTCCCTCATCTAGATCATTAATATATATTGTGAATAGCTGGGGTCCTAGGATCAATCCCTGTGGTACCCCACTAGTCATTGCCTGCCACTCAGAAAAAGACCCGTTTGTTCCAACTCTTTGCTTCCTCTCTGCCAACCAGTTCTCTATCCAAGTCAGTACCTTGCCCCCAATCCCATGTGCCTTAACTTTACACACTAATCTCTTATGCGGGACCTTATCGAAAGCCTTCTGAAAGTCCAAATACACCACATCCACTGGTTCCCCCTTATCTATTCTACCAGTTACATCCTCAAAAAATTCCAGTAGATTAGTCATGCACGATTTACCTTTTGTAAATCCATGTTGACTTTGTTCGATCCTGTCACTGTTTTCCAAGTGCTCTGCTATTACACCATTTATAATGGACTCTAGCATTTTCCCCACTACCGATGTCAGGCTTACCGGTCTAGAATTCCCTGTTTTCTCTCTACCACCTGTGATAAAAATGATAACTTCCGGGAAGTTATGTCATCACTTCCTGTGAACTATGAACTATGAACTATGAACTGTGTACATACCTCACTTCCTGTCATATGTCACTTCCTGTTGGACTGGTATAAATACTGGTCTGTTCAGTATTGTAAGAGGCTTCTACCAGAGGCATGGTAAAGACCTCTCTTGTGTATATAGTGTGTTTATAAGTTACTTAAAGCTTACTTTAAAGTTACTTGATGGTAAGTCTCCTTTTTCTTACATCAATTTAAGTAACTTAAATATTTACACTGACAAATACTAGACCTTCAGACAAACTCGGAAGTTAAGGATCCAGGGAACCACCCATCATGGAGAAAATCCTTAGACCTATTCGTCTGGACTTGGACCCGAATACACCAGCAGCTGGCAGGGTATGGAAGCATTGGTATCGTACTTTTGAGAATTTTCTGGATGAATGTAAAGCGGATGCTCCTGCTAAATTGAAGATACTTGTCAATTATGTGACCCCAAAAGTGTTCGAATATGTTGATGACTGGGATAATTACGAAGAGGTGATTCGGGCACTTAAGAAACTGTATGCGAAGACCCCAAATGAGGTCTATGCTAGACATCTACTGGCCACAGCCCGACAAGGGCCAGGGGAATCAATTGACGAATTCCTGCAAGAACTTCGCAGGCTCAGCGTAGATTGTAACTTTCAGGCAGCCTCAGCTGAGCTGTACCGCCAAGAAATGATTCGTGATGCTTTCATCTGCGGGATTGCCTCTCCATTTATACGCCAGCGTCTACTAGAAAGTAAAACACTTGAGCTACAAAAAGCTTTTGACCTAGCTTGTTCACTGGATTTGGCAAAGAGAAATGCAGACCTCTATCAGCTGCCCAGATCTCGATCTGCTGCTGTAGCTGCAACCAGACAATTCAAGCGGTCTCAGGTGAACCCTATCATGGGGGAATCTAATTCTGATAATTCTGATGAAGAAGAGGAGGACGACCCCACTTTAGCAGCCTCTTGGCAATCTAGGAAGGAATGCTTCTTTTGTGGAGATGCTTTTCACCCTAGGAAAACCTGCCCTGCTCGCAATGCAATCTGCAGTTATTGCGGGAAAAAAGGACACTTTGCTAAAGTTTGCCTATCAAGGGCCTCTACGAGGGCCAATCCAGCTAAGGCCTACCGAACTGCCCCAATTAGGGCCTATCAAGATGCTCCAGCTAGGACCTATCAAGCTTCCTCTCGAGCTCTCTCCCGAAGAAGCACACCGAGAGTTTTAGCCACTCTCTGTGCAACGACACCAATTACAGCTGCTTGCCCACAGAACCTGTCTCAAGCAGCCACAAAAATTTCAATTAAAGGGCATACCTTAGATGCCTTAATTGACTCAGGAAGTACTGATAGTTTCATTAAGGAACAGATTGTTGCGAAATTGAAACTACATGTCTTCCCATCGGACCAGGCAATTGCGATGGCCCAGTCATCACTTAATACCAGAATCTCCGGCTTTTGTGTTGTTGACATGACACTTCATGGTCGTATGTATCCCTCCACCCGACTTTCGGTGCTCAAGGACTTATGTAGTGATCTCCTCTTAGGGCTGGACTTCCAAAAACAGCATAAGAAACTCACCATTGAGTTTGGTGGATCCAAACCCGGACTTACTATTTCTAATATACCGTCTAAATTACCATTTTGTGCATTATCAGCAGCTTCACTTGATGAACCCTCATTATTTGCCAGTATTCCGCCTCAATGCCAACCGATAATAACGAAATTGCGGCGCTTTAATCAGGAAGACCAATCTTTTATTGCGGCTGAAATCTCTCGACTTCTAGCAGAGGATATCATTGAACCATGTTCGTCGCCCTGGCGGGCTCAAGTCGTCATTGTCAAGAACCCTCTAAAACCTCACAAACGGCGACTATGCATCGATTATTCGCAAACCATCAATCAATATACCGACTTGGGCGCCTACCCATTGCCACGCATTGATGATATGGTTAATAAACTGGCCGAATACAAAGTGTTCTCAACTTACGATTTAAAAAGTGCCTATCATCAGTTACCCTTGAAGGTCTCAGATAAGCAGTACACAGCCTTTGAGGCTAATGGACGGCTGTACCAATTTCGTCGCCTCCCATTCAGGGTTACTAATGGAGTGGCTGTCTTTCAACGGGCAATGGATGGCCTGGTTAAGCAGGAAAACCTAAGGGACACTTTTCCCTATCTTGATAACATTACCATTGCAGGTCACGATCAACAGGAACACGACTCCAACCTCCAAAAATTTCGGGATGCCCTCCATCGCCGTAATTTGACCCTGAATGAATCCAAATCTGTTGAGTCGCAACCGACCATCAACATCCTTGGCTACTGCGTAGGCAATGGTATCATTAAGCCAGACCCAGAAAGACTTCGCCCGCTCCAAGAGCTCCCGTCACCTAAGAATCCGGCTTCTTTACGTCGGGCTCTCGGTCTGTTTGCATACTACGCTAAATGGATTCCTCATTTTCGGACAAAATCCAACCCTTGCTGCATGCTAGATCATTTCCACTGGGAACAGCGGCTGTTGCAGCCTTTAACCTTCTCAAAAAACAGTTGGAGAAAGCGGCTCTTCACTCCATTGATGAGAATCTCCCTTTCGTGGTTGAATGTGATGCCTCGGAGGTGGCGATCTCGGCTACTCTGAATCAGGAAGGTCGTCCTGTAGCATTTATGTCCAGGACCTTACAAGGTGCCGAGCTACATTATCCTCCGGTTGAGAAAGAAGCCACAGCCATCATCGAGGCAGTACGGAAGTGGAACCATTTTCTAGCTCGCCAGCACTTTACATTGATCACGGACCAACGATCAGTCGCCTTCATGCTCGATAATCGAAAACGAACCAAAATTAAGAATAATAAAATACAACTTTGGAGGATGGAACTGGCCTCTTTTGGTTATACCATTCTCTATCGGCCTGGCAAGGAGAATGTGGCCCCGGACACCCTCACACGGGCATTCTGCTCCACTATGTCATCCTCCACTCTCATGGATGTCCACAATGGTTTGTGTCATCCTGGCGTTACGCGCATGCTACATTTCGTACGATCACGGAATCTCCCTTTTTCCACTGGAGATGTAAAGAAAATATGCTCAGAATGCCGGCTTTGTGCGGAATTAAAACCTCAGTTCTTCCGCCCCTCAGATGGTATACTCATACATGCAACCCAACCGATGCAACGACTTAGCATCGATTTTAAGGGCCCAGTGCCCTCTTCAACTCGGAACACATATTTGCTCACCATGATCGACGAATATTCACGTTTTCCGTTTGCCTTCCCCTGCTCCAATATGCTGGCGTCCACAGTAATCTGCTGCCTTGAGCAGGTATTTTCTCTCTGTGGCATGCCGGCTTATATTCACTCAGATCGGGGTCCATCCTTTATGTCAAGGGAACTCAAGGACTACCTCTCAGAACGGGGAATTGCTACAAGCAAAACAACACCATACCATCCCATCGGAAATGGGCAGGTAGAGAGGTATAACGGTATCATCTGGAATTCCGTACGTCTCGCTTTAAGATCTCGGGGCCTACCAGACCAGCAATGGGAAACAGTGCTTCCGGATGCATTGCACTCTATACGGTCCCTGCTTTCTACAGCCACAAATACTACACCTCATGAGCGGTTCTTTGGATTCCAGCGTCGCTCATCTCATGGGACATCACTCCCGTCATGGCTAACTACTCCTGGACCTGTATTACTCCGAAGATACGTTCGGACGTCTAAAAATGACCCTCTTGTAGACGAGGTCGAACTAACCGATGCCAACCCCACCTATGCAAACATACGATATTCCGACGGCCGAGAATCTACCGTATCATTACGGGATCTGGCGCCCTGCCCACCAGGACCTAGTGGGACATCGGGTGATGGCATTTCACCAGGAAACTCTTGGGACCTATCGGGTACCCCTCTCCAGGATCCTGATCGGACACCAACTAGCTTGGTGCCGGTAGAACCCCGTGCTCAAGGTTGCGACCCTCCCAGTACCACGCATGAAAGTACTGATCCGCCACAGACCAGCTCTGCACCTCCCTCTGAACAGAGGCAGTCCGACTTTGAACCTATTGGGGCTCGTACTCAAAGCCATGATCTCCCCGACCCTTCACAGGGCAATGCAGGCCACACAGACTCTGACCAATGGCCAACCGCATGTAAGCGGACCAGCGACCCTCTACGATGGGAATCCAAACGGGTGCGACTCTTCCTTGTTCGGCGGCTGCGGACCAAAAGGTAGACCACAGCCTCCTAATCCTGCAGGAGGGAAGAATGTGATAAAAATGATAACTTCCGGGAAGTTATGTCATCACTTCCTGTGAACTATGAACTATGAACTATGAACTGTGTACATACCTCACTTCCTGTCATATGTCACTTCCTGTTGGACTGGTATAAATACTGGTCTGTTCAGTATTGTAAGAGGCTTCTACCAGAGGCATGGTAAAGACCTCCCTTGTGTATATATTGTGTTTATAAGTTACTTAAAGCTTACTTTAAAGTTACTTGATGGTAAGTCTCCTTTTTCTTACATCGCCACCTTTTTTGAACAGTGGGGTAACATTAGCTACCCTCCAATCCATGGAAACTGTTCCAGAATCTGTAGAATTTTAGAAGATGACCAGCAATGCATCTACTATTTCTAGGGCCACTTCCTAGGATGTAGATTATCAGGCCCTGGGGATTTATCGGCCTTCAATCCCATCAATTTCCCTAACACCATTTCCCTACAAATACTGATTTCTTTCAGTTCCTCCCTCTCATTAGACCCTATGTTCCCCGACATCTCTGGAAGGTTATTTGTGTCCTCCTTTGTGAAGACAGAACCAAAGAATGTATTTAGTTGGTCTGCCATTTTTTTGTTCCCCATTATAAATTCCCCTGATTCTGACTGCAAGGGATCTACGCTTGACTTCACCAATCTTTTTCTCTTCACATATCTATAAAAGCTTTGTCAAACGCCTTCCAAAAATCCATGTAGACAACATCCATTGCATTCCCTTCATCAATCCTCCCTGTTACTTCATCAAATAATTCAATTAGATTAGTCAAACATGATTTGCTTTTTACAAATCCGTGTTGGCTCTCCTTAATTAGCTTAAACCTCTCCAAGTGCCAATTAATTTTTTCCTTGATTATTGTTGCTAAAACTTTACCCACCACTGATGTTAAACTGATCGGCCTGTAGTTACTAGGATTGTCCTTACACCCTTTCTTACATGATAAATCCATGTAGTGAGACAAGGACTCGAAGAGGCGATATCGTAGAATTAGCACGAGTACTTTATTAACAAACAGAGTAACAAACATCATGCCTGCATCCTGGCATTTCACCTTTGCTGACCTTGACAGGAAGCAAACCTCTGACCTTAACAGGAAGCAAACCTCTGACCTTAGCAGCAGCATTGGCTACAGCACCACCTGGTGGATAACCTTAATCATAACATCCCAGATTACTATATCCCTCTCCCCTTCAGATTCCAGTATGAATTTCTTAACAAACAACCATTCCTGAGGGTCACATAAGGAGTCTCCATTCATCATGTTCCATACTTGATGAATCTAACAGTTCAGTATCAATCTCTCTGGTGGCTTGCGAGCCCTTTGTGAACGTCTAACCGTAAAGTCCCTGCTTGGTTGTGGTGAAGCCACCAGCTGCTCCTGAGCAGTGCTCGGAGTATCTGACTCTGCAACGATGGTTTCCTCTTGATGAATCGGTTCCTGTGGAATTGGCTCTGTCCCTGGTGGTGGCACCACAGATGCACTTGGATAACTGGGGGCAACCCTGTCTTCAGTCATTGCATCTGGAACCTTCATTTCAATTTCCCCTTGTCTGGGAAGTATCTGATCTACATGTCTGCGTACTACCCTACCATCTCCCAACATGACCTTGTATGATACTGGACCTGTCATTGAGTTGATGAAGCCAGGAATCCACTTTGGTCCATAACTGAAATTCCTGGTAAGGACCGCATCTCCTTCTCCAAAACTTTGGCTCTTTGTTCTTTTGTCATGGTTCTCTTTTTGTTTGTTTTGTCTGTTTTCCATTTTCCTTTTTAGGTCTGGGTGGACAAGGTCAAGAGTGGAGCGTAGTCTATGACCTAATAACATCTCAGCAGGAGAGAGTCCTGTGGTGGATTGAGGTGTTATTCTGTAGCTGAACAGAACCCGTGACACTTTGGCTGCTAAACTCCCTTCTGCACTTTTTTTCATCATCTCCTTAAATGTTTGTACGGCTCTCTCCGCAAGTCCATTCGAGGACGGATGATATGGAGCCGAGGTCACCTGCACTATGCCATTTTTTCTCAAGAACTCTTTTGTCTCTGTACTCACAAAACAAGTGGCATTGTCACTCACCACGATCTCCGGTAGCCCTTGATTACTGAAGCTCCGACGCAGGCAGCCTATAGTAGTAGTGGTGGAAGCAGAATTTACAGGATAAACATCCATCCATTTGGAATGTGCATCAATGATTATGAGGAACATCTTCCCCATGAATGGACCCGCATAACCTAAGTGCAATCTTCTCCATGGTTTATCCGGCCACTCCCAGGGGTGGAGAGGAGCCGCTGCTGGTGGCTTCCGGTGTTCCTAACAAGTGCTGCATGTCTTGACTAGATTTTCTATCTCCTCATCTAGCTTTGGCCACCACAAGTAACTCCTAGCCAAGGCTTTCATACGCGAGACCCCAGGATGACACTGATGTAGTTGCTCTAGGATAGACTGTTGTGCTGGCTGTGGAATAATCACTCGTGCTCCCCACAACACGCAACCATCCTGCACACTCAGCTCTGTTTTCCAGACACTGTAGGGTGTGAAGTCAGCCCCTTCCGGATGCTGTGGCCATCCCCTCACCACATATTCTCGAACTCTAGACAGTACTGGATCTTTACCTGTCCATGTTCTTACTTGCTCTGCAGTCACAAGTGCCGTGTCAGTGTCCTCCAACATCAAAACTCTGTCCTCTGGAGCTGCCCGGATAGGTGTGCCTGGCAGTGGAAGACGGCTCAAGGCATCTGCGTTCCCATGGTACTTGCCCGCCTTGTAGACGATGACATACTCATATGCCCTCAACGTCACTGCCCACCTCTGGATCCAGGGTGACACCATCTGTGGAACTGCTTTCATTTCATTGAAAAGAGAGAGAAGAGGTTTATGATCGGTGCATATGGTGAACTTCCTGCCATATATGTACTTGTGGAACCTCTGTAACCCAAACATTACTGCTAACCCCTCTTTGTCTAACTGGGAATAGTTTTTTTCCGCTGGTGTTAGAGTTCAGGACATAAACCCTATTGGTCTTTCAGTTCCATCTTCCATGCAGTGTGAAAGAACTGCCCCCACCCCATAAGGTGAAGCGTCACAAGAGAGAATGATGTCTTTCGCTGCATTGTAGTGAACCAGCACATCCGACGACAGCATCAGTTTCTTGGACTGTTCAAATGAAACCCCCTGCTCCTCTCCCCACTGCCACTGTGTCTCTTTGCGCAGTAGTTTGTGAAGAGGTGCTAACACAGTTGACAAGTTTGGTAAAAACCTGTTATAATAGTTCAGCAGTCCCAGGTAAGCTTTTAACTCAGCCACATTTGTAGGAGCAGGGGCGTCCTGCAGTGCTTGTACCTTCTCCTTGAGTGGATAGAGCCCGGTGGTGTCCACTCTGTGTCCCAGGAACACTGCCTCATTCCCCAGGAAAGTGCACTTACTCCTCTTGAGCCGGAACCCTGCCCTCTCCAATCTCTGTAGTACCTCTCTCAGAGTACTCAGATGCTCCTGGTCGGTTCTTCCCGTCACCAGAATGTCATCCAGATCGATGGAAACATGTGGAATCCCTTGCAGTACACCTTCGATTGTCTTCTGGAAGATAGCTGGACTAGATGAGACACCAAACGCTAAGCGGTTATATGTAAACAAGCCCTTGTGTGTATTTATGGTGACATACTTCTTTGATTCGTCATCCAGTGTAATCTGCAAGTAGGCATGATTCATATCCAACTTTGTGAAGTTCTTTCCTCCAGCCAGGTTTGCAAAGAGATCCTCTGTTTTGGGAATAGGATACTGCTCTAGTTTGGACACCCGATTGACTGTCAATTTATAGTCTCCACAGAGTCTTACTGAATTGTCCAGTTTTAAAACAGGTACTATGGGAGCTGCCCATTCCGAACATTTCACCGGCTCCAGTATGTTCTCTCTCAATAGACGGTCAAGCTCAGCCTCTACCTTTGGCTTCATGGCATAAGGCACAGGTCGTTGTTTAACAAACCTTGGCGGTGCCTCCTTGTCTACATATATCTTAGCTGGGGGGCCATTAAATGTGCCAAGTTCCTCCTTGAACACATTCTCATGTTCACTCAACACTTCTTGCAAAGTCAACTGTTTGCCCGCATCTATTTGATGTACTGCTCCCCAGTCTAATTTATGTTCTTTTATCCAGCCCCGACCTAACAGATTTGGTCCGGTACCCAATACTATAACTACAGGTAGCTGTTCCACTGTGTCCCTGTGTTGCACAGTTATATTAGCTGTACCTAATGTCACTACTCGTTCACCTGTATATGTTTTAAGATGCAGGGAGCAAGGCTTTAACTCTGGAATTTTTGCATGGTTCCACAATTTTGAGTACTCTGCCTTGTTCATTATGGTCACGCCGCACCCTGTATCCACTTCAAAGTTTACCTTAGAGTCATTTACTGTCAGTTGCAATGTGATAGGAGCCACTTTTGGAATGTTCTCTAACATGCTATACATTATGAACATGTCCTCTTCTTCCTCAGCTTCCCCGCTGATGTGGTGTGCTCCATGTTTTTTCACTTCTCTCCCTTGGTTTTGCTGTCCTCCCCCTTTTGGTTTGGATTCCTCCACAGGTGGTTTTGCCCTGCAAGCTCATTTTATGTGTCCTTGTTTCCCACACTTGTAGCACTTTTCCTCCAGAAACCGGCATTCACTCGCCAGGTGATCACCCTTGCATCTATAACATGCCTTCACATGCTCACGTTGTGGTTTCTGACGCATGTTCAACTTGTGCACAACAACCTGACCTGCAACTTGCGTAGCATTAGCCCTGTCTGAACCCTGTATTTCTTTTACATCTCGGTTCACTGTCTCTATGGCTTGAGCAAGTTCCAATGCTTTTTCATAAGTAAGCCCAGTCTCGGATAATAATCTACGTTGCATTCGGTCGTCCATAATTCCGCAAACTAGCCTATCTAGCAGCATTTCCTTCAGGTTGTTCCCATAATTGCAATCTTGTGCTAATTTACGCAACATCGCTACATAGTCCATTACGCTCTCTTCCTCTTTCCTGTTCCTTGAATTAAACTTGAACCGCTGCACCATCTCACTAGGCTTAGGGTTGAAATGTTCTTTTAGCAAGGCCACTAATTCAACAAATGATTTGTCTCCAGGCTTTTCAGGACTGAGCAGATTCCTCATCAAACTGTAGGTCTGGCTTCCCACTGAACTAAGCAGAATGGCTTTCCTTTTTCCGGCATCATTTATTTCATTTGCTTTGAAAAAATAACCCAACACTTCACAGTATTCTTCCCAGGTTTGTGCTTGAATATCAAAGGCGGAAACCGTTCATACCGTGGCAGCCATGCTCTCTTCCAACTGGTAGCTAACCGTAGCTTGTAATTTTGTTGTTTAAACGTCCTGGCAGACTTCTCTTCTTTAATCAGGGTCCTTTTAGTTACCTTGTCGCCAAATGTGATAAATCCATGTAGTGAGACAAGGACTCGAAGAGGTGATATCGTAGAATTAGCACGAGTACTTTATTAACAAACAGAGTAACAAACATCATGCCTGCATCCTGGCATTTCACCTTTGCTGACCTTGACAGGAAACAAACCTCTGACCTTAACAGGAAGCAAACCTCTGACCTTAGCAGCAGCATTGGCTACAGCACCACCTGATGGATAACCTTAATCATAACATCCCAGATTACTATACTTGAACAATGGTGTCACATTTGCCACTTTCCAATCCTCAGGCACCTCCCCCACATCTAGGGAAGATTGGAAAATGATGGCAAGCCCATCCGCTATCTCCTCCCCCAATTCCCTTAGCAACCTGGGATACAAGCCATCTGGACCAGGCAACTTGTCCACTCTAAACATACCCAGCCTTTCTAGTATATCCTGTCTATCAATTTTCACCCCTTTCGGTGTTTCTACCTTTTCCACTTCTACCGATATTTTGTCAGCATCCACCTCCTTAGTAAACACCGATACAAAGTACTCATTGAGTATTCTAGCCTTGCCCTGTGCCTCTAAGCATATATCACCTTCTTTGTCCCTAATAGGCCCCACCCCATCTCTTACTACCCGCTTACTGTTTACATGAAGATTTTTGGGTTCCCTTTTATGTTAACCGCCATTCTACTCTCATATTCTTTGCCAATCTTATTTTCATCTTCACTTCACCTCTCAACTTATTGTATTTGGTCTGGTTCGCCCTTGAAGAATTCACCTGACATTCATCATACACTTTGTTTCCTCATCTTCTCTATCTCCCTCGTCATCCAAGGAGCCCTTGCTTTGGTTCCCTTGCCCTTTACTCTTGTTGGAATGTACCTAGCCTGTACTTGGAACAACTCCTCCTTAAAGATCACCCATTGTTCTGTTACAGATTTTCCTGTCAGTCTTTGGTTCCATTTTACCCTGGCTAGATCCTTACGCATCCCATTGAAGTTAGCCCTATTCCAGTTTAGAAGTTCCACTCTAGATTGTTCCTTGCTCCTCTCCATTGCTAATCTAAATCAATCACTCGTACCCAAGTGTTCTCCCACAGACACTTGGTCAACCTGGCTCACCTCATTCCCCAGCACCAGATCCAGCAATGCCTCCTTCCTAGTTGGGCCAAGAACATACTGGTCAAGGAAATTCTCCTGAACACATTCCTGAAATCCCCCACCACTCCTTTCCCTTTACCCTAGCATTATCCCAATCGATATTTGGGTAATTAAAGTCTCTCAATATCACCACTCTATAGCTCTTGCATATCTCTGCGATTTCCCTGCAGATTTGCTCCTCTACCTCCCTCGCACTATTTGGAGGCCTGTAGAATACCCCCAATAGCATGATCATACCCTTTTTGCTCCTCAACTCTAACCAAATGGATTCTGTCCTTGTACCTCAAGAACATCCTCCCTTTCCAAAACTTTTCCTTCCCTATCTTTTCTGAACACCTTGTACCCTTGAATATCAAGTGCCCAGTCCTCACCATTTTTAAGCCACGTTTCCGTTATTGCCACAACATCATATTGCCACATGACTAATTCTGCTTGTAGCTCACCAACCTTATTCATCACACTTTGTGCTTTTACGTGCATGCATTCTAAAGCCATTTTTTAATTTTTTGCAGTCTTTCTTAGTCTGCTCCTATCTAATGTGGTACTACTTCCACCTCTAGTACTACTTTCTTCTCTGGTACAGTGACCTTCTCTCAGTGATCCCCTCTCACAGTGATCGCCTCTCATAGTGACCCTCTCTCACAGGGATCACCGCACAGTGATCTCTCAGTGATCCCCTCTCACAGCAATCCCCTCTCACATAAATCCCCTCTCAGTGATCCCCTCTCACAGTGATCGCCTCTCTCAGTGATCCACTCTCAGTGATCTCTCTCACAGTGATCTCTCTCACAGTGATCTCTCTCACAGTGATCTCTGTGATGTCTGTGATCTCCCTCACCGTGATCTCTCTCACAGTGATCTCTGTGATGTCTGTGATCTCCCTCACAGTGATCTCTCTTTTGGTGATCTCACTCAAAAGTGATCTGTCTCTCAGTGATCTCTCCCACAGTGAACTCTCTCTCCATGAACTCTCTCCGTGATCTCTCTCAGTGACATCTCTCACAATGAACACTCTCACAGTGGTCTCACAACGATCTCTCTCACTCTGTGATCTGCTCTGTGATCTCCTCTGTGATCTCCTCTCACAAGGATCCACTTCATGGTGACCCCCTCTCACAGTGATCTCCTCTCACATTGAACCACTCTCAGAGATCTCTCTCACACAGAGATCTCTCTCACACAGAGATCTCTCTCACACAGAGATCTCTCTCACACAGTGATCTCTCTCTCTCTCACAGTGACCCCCTCTCTCAGTGATCCTCTCTCACAGTGATCCTCTCTCACAGTGATCCTCTCTCACAGTGAACCTCTCTCACAGTTGAAGTGGGGCTTTCGAGCTCTAATATAATTAATGGGTTAAGAATGGGAATCAAATGAGCTAAAAAGCATTTGCAGTAGTAAGCATTTTCTTAGTTGCTGAACTGGCAGTTGAGATAACCTAAGAATGACATGTTGATTTTGCAGTCGTGTTAGAATGATTGACGACTGCAAGCTGTGTGACTTGGAGACAATTGCAAATAGCCGGACGTGGAACCATAAGAGGCCTCGAGGATGTAAGTTCTGCTCTGGCAGGAAAGTAGAACAATGAGTTGGAAGTAAAAAGGCCGAGAGGGGCAGGGAATGCGGACAATGACAATGTTGGTGTGACCCCACCTGCCATAAACAAAGGTCACGGTTGCAACAACAGCTTGCGGTGATAACGGACATAGGGGAAAAAATTCGGTTTCGCCCCGTTTGGGGCGCCATTATCGGCCATGCACAAAGTTTAGCGCCTGGCGCTAATTATTGCCTCCAACGTCAAACTTACATCCTCGAGGCCTCTTATGGCTCCACATCCAGCTATTTGCAATTGTCTCCAAGTCACACAGCTTGCAGTCGTCAATCATTCTAACACTACTGCAAAATCAACATGTCATTCTTAGGTTATCTCAACTGCCAGTTCAGCAACTTAGAAAAAGCTTACTACTGCAAAGGCCTTTTAGCTCATTTGATTAACATTCTTAACCCTTTAATTATAGTAGAGCTCGAAAGCCCCACTTCAACTGTGAGAGAGGTTCACTGTGAAAGAGGTTCACTGAGAGAGGGGGTCACTGTGAGAGAGAATCACTGTGAGAGATGATCACTGATAGAGGGTCATTGTCAGAGAGATCCCTGAGAGAGAGATCGCCCTGAGAGAGAGATCACAGAGAGAGAGATCACTGTGAGAGAGAGATCACTGTGAGAGAGAGATCCCTGTGAGAGAGAGATCAGAGAGAGAGATCACTGAGAGATCGCCGTGAGAGAGAGAGATCACCATGTGAAAGAGATCGCCGTGTGAGAGAGAGATCGCTGTGTGAGAGAGATCACTGTGAGAGGGGATCACGGTGCCTCCAATGGCAAACTTGGCTTTTATCGCCCCTGGAGGTGATTGGAGCGCTAAATCAGACGCCTCACACCTGTCTTAAGGCACAAAGGTCGAGGAGCGAGGCGCTACCTCAGAGCACTGGCGAAGCTCATGTGATGTCAGTCAGCAATGGAACACAGACACACTGGCGCTGGCCAGTTCTTAAAGGGGAGTTCGGACAAAAGGTCATCGACCTGAAACGTTAACTTTGTTTCTCTCTTCACAGATGCTGCTTGACCTGCTGAGTTTCTCCAGCATTTTTCTGTTTTTAGCTTAAAGGGGAGGGTTGATTTTGCTCTCCATCCACATCCTGCTCATTGCAGCCTTGAATCTTGGCCTGGAGAGACCTGTACATCAAATCTGCTGGAAAGAACAATGGAGAGACCCAGGGAAAGTGCTCAGAGTGCAGCCCCCACAGTCTCTTCTAAATAAACACAAGGAAGGGCAAATCAAAATCAACCTGCAAAGTGCTGCTCAGTGATGTAAACAGACTACTGAGAGCTTGGTTTGAGTATAAAACAAGGCTTTAATCAACTGTTTCACAACCATGAGATTTCTAGTTACATCACTAGTTCCTGGTTACAGAAACATCCTGAGCAAGCTGGGCTCACGCCCGAGTATTTATACTCCTTGGACGGCACCACCAGCTGGCCGACCCATGTTACTTCATGAGTCATGATAAGATTCATGACACTCAGTATGCAAAACTCCTTCACACAGCGTTGAATCTCTCCAGAAGTCTCTCTCTCTCTCTCTCTCAGAATGCGTGGTGCAAAAATGTCACCAACAAAAAAAGGCAGGAAGTGGCCGCCTTTAAATAGCGCTCCCCTAGTCCCTTTCTGACAGCAAAACGCTCCTCTCAACCTGTTGTTGCTAGCGGCAGGCGGTAAGGCAGGGGGCGCCACTCAATATCCGGTTCGGGGTGCTAATGGGGCGTTGTGCATTCGACTGACGTCACAATCTGCTGGCGCAGGAGACCGTGGCAGTCGTGTTTAGCGCCGCCGCAAAATGTCCAGTTAATTTCGCAAGCGGCGCAAACATCGCTGCGCCCGGGCGATAGTTGCTTTGCGCCCCATTAGCGCACTCTTAAGGCACTAATGGGAGGCGCAAACAACTGAATTTTTCCCCCATATACTTTTCCGGTAATAAAGGCGGTACCTTAATGTAACGCGGCATAGGGAGAGCCTCGGGAAATCGCGGGGGGGGAAGAGCCTCGGGAAATCGCGGGGGGGGGAGAGAGCCTCGGGAAATCGCGGGGGGGGGAGAGAGCCTCGGGAAATCGCGGGGGGGGGGAGAGAGCCTCGGGAAATCGCGGGGGGCTCGCGATGACCGCGCATGCGCCGCCCGCACTGACCGCACATGCGCCGCCCGCACTGACCGCGCATGCGCCGCCCGCCCGCCCACAGCGGCCGTCCATCAGCCGCGCGATACGTGGGGGACCTCAGCTCCGGACCTCAGGCGCTAGGCAGGGGGAGGGGCCGGAGAGGGGGACAGAGGGGAGTGGGGGGGTGGGCAGGGGGAGGGAGACAGGAGGGAGGGAGGGAGACAGGGGAGGGGAGGGAGGGAGGGAGACAGGGGAGGGGAGGGAGGGAGAGGAGGGGAGGGGAGGGAGAGGAGGGGAGGGAGGGATAGGACAGGGAGAGGACATGACAGGGAGAGGGGGGACACACAGGGGCAGGGAGACCAAGCGCCCCAAAATTGCCCTCGCAACGCGGGGCTCCCCAGCTAGTTTTGTATAAAAGACTGCTTAAACTTTGTATCATCAGAGAAGCCTGGATAGACTGATAGCAGGTTGTCTCCCCACTGGTGCGAATAAAGACTGCTGGAATCTTCAAATGCAGACCTGGTGCCGCGTGTTTATTTCAAATACTCCACTTCACAGTGATCTCTCTCACAGTGATCTCGCTCTCAGTGATCCCTGTTAAGTATGTGTATTGTATTGAACAATTAACACAAAGACTTAAACGTATAACTCAAACAGGTCTTTACTGGTTGGAGGTAGGGACTATACATAGGTCTTTACTTCATGCCCACAGGCGGGAACTGAGGGGGATCAGTACCCACAGTACTATTTATACCCCTATGGCCAGGAGTGGTACTGCGTATCACTACGCCCAACAAGTAGTGCAGTCCTGTCCATAGGTTCAAAGTAGCACACATATTACATACACAACATTCCTCCCTTCCTAGCTTTACAGTCATCTCCCCATTTAACATAACGTAATAACATATATACATATATAACTTCAGGTTTACATAACAGAATAACATAGATACATAGATAACTTCATGTCAAAAACAGATCACAGATTCAGTCTCTGCGGAAAACAGTTCACAGATTCAATCTCTGTGGTGTAGTCGGTTCACGTTGCTAGAGTGACTCATTCAATAGTCCTTCCATGGATTTAACAGTTTGAACTTCCGAACTGAATTGGCTCCGTTCGGAGGGACCACGTCTGTGATCTGGTAGAGGTGATAATGGTTCAGATGGGTCATCTTCTGTTTTTACTTTTCCTTTTCTGCTTCTTGGAGACTCTCTGGGCTCCATTGTCAGCTGCCACAGCTGCCAGCTGCATGCGCAGTTCCTCCTTCTCTTCCTCCTGTTTCCGTCGTAGAGCCAGCTTCTCCCGATGTTCCGTAGACTTTTGGTGCTCCTCCATGATTTCTGCACTTTGGGAGTCGAAGTTACAAGCTGGGCAGGACAGGACATCGTAATATTCGGTGTCGTCCTGAGCTAGACCAGTGAGAGGGTCGTCTATTTCCTCCATACCCAGCTGGACGTTAGCCAGCTCTTGTTCCAAATCCAGACATCTTTCCTGAAGAGACTTCTTCATGTGTACCTCTGCATCCAGCTTTTTCTGGGCTTTCAGCAAGTCGTTTACTAGTGACCTCATTTGTGATTTTAATACTTCAACTTCCTTTGGAGATTGATTGATCGGACTATGCAATCCCTCTACCGGAGCAGCTGTTTCAGCGGTCTGTTGTTCTACGTTGACGTGAGTCAGCGTACTTTTGGCATCCAAGGGCTGCTCTGTTGCAGTCATCTCAGTCTGTGTTGCCACCTCAGCTCTTCCAATAACCTTTGAGAGCTCCGAACCCCTTTCGTTTGAATATTGAAGTTCATGTTCAAGTTTTTCCCATTTCAGAGTCCTGTCCTTCAGCATATGCAGGAGTTGGCTGACCGTTAACTCCTCTGACATCAGACGTTTTGTGTGCTCCTGCTCCATTTTCTCCATCAGCTGCTTCTGTTGTCTTTCCAGATTCTCCAACTCTATATCAAAGAACTCTTTCGTTGCATTCAACTCTTGCTCAAAACGGCGAAGCATTTGTTCTAATTGCTGTTGTAGTTTGAAATGGAGTTGAGTTCGAGCCCGGTGTCCCTCAGAAATGGGCACATCAGTAGACTTGCCAGACTCAGAATCCACAGTTAAACTATGTTGTTGTTGCTCAGTGGAATTCTGTGCTGAAACTTTGTCTTTTGCACCTGAGTTGGGCTTACCATCATCCGTTCCAGAGTCTGGGCCGACTATCTTCACCGAGTTCTCACTCGTTATTGTTTGTAGGAAATGCCAGTCCATATTCATTTTCCTAATCCACTCCCGTCCTAGTAGTGGAGGACCTCCTTCAGATATCACATATAAGTCCATTATTTGACTGTCTTCGCCCTTGTGGACCACTGCAACCTCTATTTTCCCGATGGGGTACACTCTTTGCCCCGTGTATGTTTTCAATATAATCCCCGTATCCTGTAGGGGAATATGTTGGAATAACTTTCCGTAATCTTTCTTATTTATGACCGTCAATGCCGATCCAGTGTCCAATTCCAGTTTTACTTGGACTCCTTCTATCTGAAGAGTGACCCAAATTGTCTGGAGGTCTGCACCCTTACCAGCGTTGAGTACTCTTAAGCTAGCCAGTTCATTACAGCTTAAGCTAGCCAGTTCATTACTGCTAGCGTCTGAATCGGACTCCTGTTCGGTCACCTTGTGTACCTTTGCGTATTTTCCTTGCGGTGACTTCTTGTTGCTGGTCTTCTTCCCTGACCTGCATACTCTAGCTATATGTCCAAGCCTACCACAAGTTCTACATTCTTGGTTTTTAAACCAACACTGGTTCTGATCATGCGTTGTCTTTCCACAACGATAACATTTGCCAGAACTCACACCCAATTTGTGTGCACTGAGCTCCGGTGACCGTAGCTGCATTACTGCCGTGCCTCTCGCTGCGGCTTCGTGTGCTGCTGCCATAGTGACCGCCTTCTCAAGCGTCAGCTCATTCTCCTCGAGCAGTCGCTTTTGTGTATCCTGTTTAAATAAACCACACACAAATTTGTCTCGAAGTGCCTCTGTCAATCCCGTTCCAAACTGGCAATATTTCGCTAATTTACGCAATTCCAGCAAATATTCAGCATTGCTTTCATGCTGTAGCTGCCTTCTGTCGTAAAATTTAAATCGTTCCGCTAGCATCAGCGGCGTGGGGTTTAGATGATCTTTCAGGACAGTAACAATCTCATCGAACGTCTTATCCGTCGGTTCATCTGGTGATAACAGGTGTTTCAATTGCCCGTACGTCTTCGCACCCATTAAATTTAATAATGTTAGAGCTTTATCTTGGTCACGAATTTTATTGGCCTTACAATAATTTTTTACTCTTTCAACATATATGGCCCAATCTTCGAGGTCACTATCAAAGGTGCTAATATTCCCGTGTTTAGGCATTGTAGATTTGCAATTTCTCAGATTTTATTTTCTTTACTTGTTATCAAAGATGGCGGCTTCCCGCTCTTGCCGTCGTCCTCCGCCCACAAAATGGCGGTTTTCCCGCGCTTGGCGGTCTTCACCCGTCCCCCGACGCCGTCTCCCTTCAGCCCTCGAGTGCGGCCCTTATCTTCGCCGCGATCGATAGCCCGCGCTGTGCACCGCGACTCTCGCACCTTGAGCTTCTGCAGCCGCCGCGCCTTTCAGTCCGAGTGCGGCTCTTATCTTTGGTCCCGATCGCTGGCCCGGCTGCGCCCCTCACTTCAAAGCGGCCCGGCCCTTATCTGCCGATCGCTATCGCCCTACCTCTCTCTCTTCCCCAGTCCTGTCTTTACTCCGGTTCACAAGCTGATGGAGGCTTCAGGGTCCTAATGCCTGTCGCTTCCAGTCGCTGGAAGCTGTCAGGATTTCTGCTGCCCTTCAGTTTTGAGTGGGGTGTTGAGGATTGAAACCTCTCTTCAATGTCCTGTCTTTGGACGAAGCCGCCTGGAATAACTGCCGCAGGGTAAGAGCCTGACTCGTCGCCAGTGTTAAGTATGTGTATTGTATTGAACAATTAACACAAAGACTTAAACGTATAACTCAAACAGGTCTTTACTGGTTGGAGGTAGGGACTATACATAGGTCTTTACTTCATGCCCACAGGCGAGAACTGAGGGGGATCAGTACCCACAGTACTATTTATACCCCTATGGCCAGGAGTGGTACTGCGTATCACTACGCCCAACAAGTAGTGCAGTCCTGTCCATAGGTTCAAAGTAGCACACATATTACATACACAACAATCCCGCTCTCAGTGATCTCACAGTGATCTCTCACAGTGATCTCTCACAGTGATCTCGCTCTCAGTGATCCCGCTCTCAGTGATCTCACAGGGATCTCTCACAGTGATCCCGCTCTCAGTGATCTCACAGGGATCTCTCACAGTGATCCCGCTCTCAGTGATCTCACAGTGATCTCGCTCTCAGTGATCTCTCACAGTGATCTCGCTCTCAGTGATCCTGCTCTCAGTGATCTCACAGGGATCTCTCACAGTGATCCCGCTCTCAGTGATCTCACAGGGATCTCTCACAGTGATCCCGCTCTCAGTGATCTCACAGTGATCTCTCACAGTGATCTCTCACAGTGCTCTCGCTCTCAGTGATCCCGCTCTCAGTGATCTCACAGGGATCTCTCACAGTGATCCCGCTCTCAGTGATCTCACAGGGATCTCTCACAGTGATCCCGCTCTCAGTGATTCCGCTCTCACTGATCCCGCTCTCAGTGCTCCATCTCACAGGGATCTCTCACAGTGATCTCGCTCTCAGTGATCCCGCTCTCAGTGATCTCACAGGGATCTCTCACAGTGATCTCGCTCTCAGTGATCCCGCTCTCAGTGATCTCACAGTGATCTCTCACAGTGATCTTGCGCTCAGGGATCTCAGTGATTTCTCACAGTGATCTCTCAGTGATCTCTTTCACAGTGATCTCTCTCACCGTGAGCTCTTAGTGATCTCTCTCAGTGATCCTCTCAGTGATCCTGTCTCTCAGTGACCTCTCTCTGTGATCTGTGATCTCACTCACAGTGATGACTCTCAGTGCTCTCAATTCAATTCAATTCAAATCACTTTATTGGCATGACAAGGTACATCTTATGTTGCCAAAGCATCAAAAAAACATTTATGGTTGAACACATAAACGCAGATCTATCCATACAGTGTATAAACAGATATATCCCTGAGTGTATAAATATACATTCATATAATTTGTATATACTCTATTCTTAGATTTAATGGTTGTCCCTCTGTTTATGGCAAGCTGTAACATAGTGTGCTGCTAAGGTTACACAATTTCTCTCTTCCCCTAATAGGTATGGGAGTTTTTGGTCGTCATTCAAATTTTTGAATTCAGGGCATATTTTTGTGAATTTTGGGTAGAAATTCCCCCTTATGCCCTGATATTTTCCACAAGCTGTGAGGAAGTGCATCTCTGTCTCCACCACTCCCTGACTGCAGTGAGAGCATATCCTGTCCTCTCTTGTCAGCCAGGTCTGTCTGTGTCTGCCTTTTTCGATAGCCAGGCTATGCTCACTAAGTCTGTACATAGTCAAGGTTTTTCTCAATTTGCTATCTTTTACCGTGGTCAGGTATTCAGCCATGTTGTATTGTCTGTTTAGGGCCAAGTAGCAATTGAGTTTGTTTTGGGTTTTTGTTGTTTCTGCCCAATATGACAGATATTTTTCCTTTTGCTTAGTGACAATTGTGTTGGGTCGAATTCTCTGTGCTACGATGTCACTGTCCTGGGGCTGGTTATTGTTAGTAGTGTTAGTATTTACTTCACTGAGTCCCAGGGCTAGTTGACTGAGGGTATTCTTCTTTATGATCCTCTCTTGGCATTTCAGGGCTTCGTAATGATAGCAGTGGGGGTTGCTCAATTTTAGGTGTTTCCAAAATTTGGTGGCTCTTTTTTGGATATTGGCCTAGTTCTGCCCTGCATGCATTGTTTGCGGTTTTCGTTTGAGTCCGGAGGATACTTTTACAGAATTCTGCATGAGGGATCTCAATTGGATGTTTGTCCCATTTTGCAAATTCTTGTTGTGTTTGCGGTCCCCACACCTAACTGCCATAGAGTGCAATTGGTTCAATTACTGATTTAAAAATTTTGAGCCAAATGCCTCTGTGATTGCCAGTCACAGTGATCTCTCTCAGTGATCTCACAGTGATACACTCTCAGTGATCTGCTTTCACAGTGATCCTCTCTCACAATGACGCTCTCTCAGTGATCTCTCTCACAGCGGTCTCTCTCTCTCAGCGGTCTCTCTCTCTCAGCGGTCTCTCTCTCTCAGCGGTCTCTCTCTCACCGTGGTCTCTCTCACAGCGGTCTCTCCCTCTCAGCGGTCTCTCTCTCTCAGCGGTCTCTCTCTCTCAGCGGTCTCTCTCTCATGGCAGTCTCTCCCTCTTGGCGGTCTCTCTCTCACTGCGATCTCTCTCTCTCAGCGGTCTCTCTCTCTCTCAGCGGTCTCACTCTCTCAGCGGTCTCTCTCTCTCTCAGCGGTCTCTCTCTCTCTCAGCGGTCTCTCTCTCTCTCAGCGGTCTCTCTCTCTCTCTCACCATGGTCTCTCTCAGCGGTCTCTCTCTCTCAGCAGTCTCTCTCTTTCTCAGCGGTCTCTCTCTCTCACCGTGGCCTCTCTCACAGCGGTCTCTCCCTCTTGGCAGTCTCTCTCTCACCGTGGTCTCTCTCTCACCGTGGTCTCTCTCACCGTGGTCTCTCTCACCGTGGTCTCTCTCACCGTGGTCTCTCTCACCGTGGTCTCTCTCACCGTGGTCTCTCTCTCTCACCGTGGTCTCTCTCTCACCGTGCTCTCTCTCACCGTGGTCTCTCTCACCATGGTCTCTCTCTCACAGCGATCTCTCTCTCACCGTGGTCTCTCTCTCACCGTGGTCTCTCTCACCGTGGTCTCTCTCTCACCGTGGTCTCTCTCACCGTGATCTCTCTCTCACCGTGGTCTCTCTCACCGTGGTCTCTCTCACAGCGGTCTCTCTCACTGTGGTCTCTCTCTCACCGTGGTCTCTCTCACCGTGGTCTCTCTCACCGTGGTCTCTCTCACAGCGGTCTCTCTCGCCGTGGTCTCTCTCTCACCGTGGTCTCTCTCACAGCGGTCACTCTCACCGTGGTCTCTCTCACCGTGGTCTCTCTCACCGTGGTCTCTCTCACCGTGGTCTCTCTCTCACAGCGATCTCTCTCTCACCGTGGTCTCTCTCACCGTGGTCTCTCTCACCGTGGTCTCTCTCACTGTGGTCTCTCTCACAGCGGTCTCTCTCGCCGTGGTCTCTCTCACCGTGGTCTCTCTCTCACAGCGGTCTCTCTCTCACCGTGGTCTCTCTCACCGTGGTCTCTCTCTCACCGTGGTCTCTCTCACCGTGGTCTCTCTCACTGTGGTCTCTCTCACAGCGGTCTCTCTCGCCGTGGTCTCTCTCTCACCGTGGTCTCTCTCACCGTGGTCTCTCTCACCGTGGTCTCTCTCTCACAGCGATCTCTCTCTCACCGTGGTCTCTCTCTCACCGTGGTCTCTCTCACAGCGGTCTCTCTCACCGTGGTCTCTCTCTCACCATGGTCTCTCTCACCGTGGTCTCTCTCTCACCGTGGTCTCTCTCACCGTGGTCTCTCTCTCACAGCGATCTCTCTCTCACCGTGGTCTCTCTCTCACCGTGGTCTCTCTCACAGCGGACTCTCTCACCGTGGTCTCTCTCACCGTGGTCTCTCTCACAGCGGACTCTCTCACCGTGGTCTCTCTCGCACCGTGGTCTCTCTCACCATGGTCTCTCTCGCCGTGGTCTCTCTCACCGTGGTCTCTCTCTCACAGCGGTCTCTCTCTCACCGTGGTCTCTCTCACCGTGGTCTCTCTCTCACCGTGGTCTCTCTCACCGTGGTCTCTCTCACCGTGGTCTCTCTCACAGCGGTCTCTCTCGCCGTGGTCTCTCTCTCACCGTGGTCTCTCTCACCGTGGTCTCTCTCACCGTGGTCTCTCTCTCACAGCGATCTCTCTCTCTCACCGTGGTCTCTCTCTCACCGTGGTCTCTCTCACAGCGGTCTCTCTCACCGTGGTCTCTCTCTCACCATGGTCTCTCTCACCGTGGTCTCTCTCTCACAGCGATCTCTCTCTCACCATGGTCTCTCTCTCACCGTGGTCTCTCTCACAGCGGACTCTCTCACCGTGGTCTCTCTCACCGTGGTCTCTCTCACAGCGGACTCTCTCACCGTGGTCTCTCTCGCACCGTGGTCTCTCTCACCATGGTCTCTCTCACCGTGGTCTCTCTCTCACAGCGATCTCTCTCTCACCGTGGTCTCTCTCTCACCGTGGTCTCTCTCACAGTGGTCTCTCTCACAGCGGTCTCTCTCACCGTGGTCTCTCTCTCACCGTGGTCTCTCTCACCGTGGTCTCTCTCACCGTGGTCTCTCTCTCACCGTGGTCTCTCCCTCACCGTGGTCTCTCTCACCGTGGTCTCTCTCTCACCGTGGTCTCTCTCTCACCGTGGTCTCTCCCTCACCGTGGTCTCTCTCACCGTGGTCTCTCTCTCACCGTGGTCTCTCTCTCACCGTGGTCTCTCTCACCGTGGTCTCTCTCACCGTGGTCTCTCTTACCGTGGTCTCTCTCTCACCGTGGTCTCTCTCTCACCGTGGTCTCTCTCTCACCGTGGTCTCTCTCTCACCGTGGTCTCTCTCTCACCGTGGTCTCTCTCTCACCGTGGTCTCTTTCACCGTGGTCTCTCTCACCATGGTCTCTCTCTCATCGTGGTCTCTCTCACAACGGTCTCTCTCACAGCGGTCTCTCTCTCACTGTGGTCTCTCTCACAGCGATCTCTCTCTCACCGTGGTCTCTCTCTCACAGCGGTCTCTCTCACCGTGGTCTCTCTCACCGTGGTCTCTCTCACCGTGGTCTCTCTCACCGTGGTCTCTCTCTCAGTGGTCTCTCTCTCACAGCGGTCTCTCTCTCACCGTGGTCTCTCTCTCACAGCGGTCTCTCTCACAGCGGTCTCTCTCTCACCGTGGTCTCTCTCACAGCGGTCTCTCTCTCACCGTGGTCTCTCTCTCACAGCGGTCTCTCTCACCGTGGTCTCTCTCACCGTGGTCTCTCTCACCGTGGTCTCTCTCACCGTGGTCTCTCTCTCAGCGGTCTCTCTCTCACAGCGATCTCTCTCACCGTGGTCTCTCTCTCACAGTGGTCTCTCTCTCAGCGGTCTCTCTCTCACAGCGATCTCTCTCACCGTGGTCTCTCTCTCACAGTGGTCTCTCTCTCACAGCGGTCTCTCTCTCACAGCGATCTCTCTCACAGTGGTCTCTCTCTCACAGCGATCTCTCTCACAGTGGTCTCTCTCTCACAGCGGCCTCTCTCACCGTGGTCTCTCTCTCACAGCGATCTCTCTCACCGTGGTCTCTCTCTCACCATGGTCTCTCTCACAGCGATCTCTCTCTCACAGCGATCTCTCTCAGTGATCTATCTCTGATCTATCTCAGTGATCTCCCTCTCAGAGTGGTCTCTCTCACAGCGGTCTCTCTCTCACAGCGATCTCTCTCAGTGATCTATCTCTGATCTATCTCAATGATCTCCCTCTCAGAGTGGTCTCTCTCACAGTGATCTCTCTCAAAGAAACATAGAAACATAGAAGATAGGAGCAGGAGTAGGCCATTCGGCCCCTCGAGCCTGTTCCGCCATTTAATGAGATCATGGCTGATCATCCAAATTCAGTACCCTGTCCCTGATCCCTCTCACAGTGAACCCATCTCACGGCGATCTCTCTCTCTCTCACGGTGATCTCTCTCTCTCTCTCTCTCTCTCCCTCTCCCTCTCTCTCTCGCTCTCTCTCTCACGGCGATCTCTCTCTCTCTCTCCCTCTCTCTCTCTCTCTCTCTCACTCTCTCTCTCTCACGGCGATCTCTCTCTCTCTCTCTCTCCAATTCCAATTCCAATTCCAATTAAAATGCTTTATTGGCATGAAAGTTTACAGAGAACCATATTGCCAAAGCTTACATAGCAAAAAGGTACAGTTTTCCAACATTCTGTAGGTGTCAATCGATTTGACATTTGTTGGGTACATACAATATTACTTTTAAACAATATTAATTTTAAACAGTCTTTGTACTTCATTTGGTACGTTCAATATTAATTTTAAACAGTCTTAATTTTAAACAGTCCTCAGGTTGTGACATGTTGTTACATATTTGGCCCCAAGGTATGGTCTGTCTCCTTCTCCTAGGACTAATCTCAATTTTGACAGATCATCCAATTCCTTGAAATCTGGGGTTGTTTGGCTTAGCTTGTTGAATAATATGTTTCTTGATGTGTTGAATTTTTCGCATTTTAGGAGGAAATGCATTTCTGTTTCAACCTCGCCAGCCAGACATTGATCGCATATTCTATTCTCTCTAGGCTGCCAGGATTTCTTGTATCTGCCTTTTTCAATTTCCAGTTGGTGGTCGCTTAGTCTGTACCTGGTGAGGGTCTGTCTCTGTTTTGTGTCTCTGATGGTCGTGAGGTAGTCTGCCAGTTTATATTCTCTTTTTAGGGCCCGGTAACATTCTAATCTGCTTTGGCTTTCGGTTATTTTGTTCCAATGTTCCAGGTAGGTTTCTTTGCATTTTTTAATGATTTGGTTCACTCGGATTGGTGTTTGGGCGGCTGTGTTGGTCTGGGGCTGGTCAGGGTCCGGCTGAGTACTTAGTTTCCGTAGCAGCTGACTCAGGGGACTCTTTTCTGGGTTTAGCTCTTGGGTCTGAAAGGCTTTGAAATGAAGGGTGTCTGGGGAGCTAGATTTGAGGTGATTTAGGAAGTTTAGTGCTCGTTTTTGGATGTTTATTATCAGTGGGTATCTGCCTAGTTCGGCTCTGCATGCATTTGTTGGCGTTTTCCTTTGGGTGCGAAGGATGCTTCGGCAGAATTCTGCATGTAGGGCTTCTATTGTATGTTTTTCCCATTTAGTGTAGCTTTGGTGATTTAGCGGGCCCCATACTTCACTACCGTACAGTGCAATGGGCAGGATTATGCTGTCAAATATTTTGAGCCAGATTTTGATTGGGATTTGGATGTTGTAGAATTTTCTTTTTATTGCATATAGGGCTCTTCGGGCTTTTTCTTTTAGTGCATTCACTGCTATGCTGAAGCTCCCTGATGCTGTAATAGTTAGACCAAGGTAGGTGTAGCTCATAGTGTGTCCTATAGTGATATCACTGAGGGTAAACTGGTATTTGTTTTCCTGACATCTGGGCCTTTTTTGAAAAATCATGATGTTGGTTTTCTTTAGATTTACTGTTAGAGCCCAATTTTGGCAGTATTTGTCGAGTAGGTCTAGTTGTTGCTGTAATCCCTGTTCTGTGGGAGACAGCAGAACCAGGTCGTCCGCATAGAACAGGGATTTCACTTCTCCATCTAGGAGACGGAGACCTGGTGACTCGCTTTGCTCCAGCATGTCTGCTAATTCATTTATGTATATGTTGAACAGGGTCGGGCTCAAATTGCAGCCCTGCCGGACGCCTCTTCTCTGGGTGAAGAAATCGGTGCGTTTGTCTCCAATTTTGACCCCGCATTTGTTTTTCAGATACATTGATTTAATAAGGTCATAGACTTTGCCCCCTATTCCACATTGAAGAAGTTTATAATAGAGCCCTTCGTGCCATATAGAGTCAAAGGCTTTCTTGAAGTCGATGAAACAGGCGAATATTTTCCCATTTTTTGTTTGGTGTATATGTTTTTCAATGAGGGTGTGAAGGGTATAGATATGGTCGGCGGTGCGGTGTTTTGGAAGAAAGCCTATTTGGTTTTTTCTGAGGATATTATGTTTGTTAAGAAAATCAAGTAATCTACTATTTAGAATACTGCAGAATAACTCTCTCTCTCTCTCTCTCTCACGGCGATCTCTCTCTCTCTCACTCTCTCTCAATTCAATTCAATTCAATTCAAATGCTTTATTGGCATGAAAGTTTACAGGGAACCATATTGCCAAAGCTTACATAACAAAAAGTACAGTTTTCCAACATTCTGTAGGTGTCAAACAATTCTGACCTTCGTTGGGTACATACAATATTACTTTAAACAATATTAATTAAAACAGTCTTTGTACATCAGTGGGTACATTCAGTATTAATTTTAAACAGTCCTCAGGTTGTGACATGTTGTTACATATTTGGCACCAAGGTATGGTCTGTCTCCTTCTCCCAGGACTAATCTTAATTTTGACAGGTCATCCAATTCCTTGAAATCTGGGGTTGTTTGGCTGAGCTTGTCAAATAATATGTTTCTTGATGTGTTGAATTTTTCGCATTTTAGGAGGAAATGCATCTCTGTCTCAACCTCGCCGGCCAGACATTGATCACATATTCTATTCTCTCTAGGCTGCCAGGATTTCTTGTATCTTCCTTTTTCAATTGCCAGTTGGTGGTCGCTTAGTCTGTACCTGGTGAGGGTCTGTCTCTGTTTTGTGTCTCTGATGGTCGAGAGATAGTCTGCCAGTTTATATTCTCTTTTTAGGGCCCGGTAACATTCTAATCTGCTTTGGCTTTTGGTTATTTTGTTCCAATGTTCCAGGTAGGTTTCTTTGCTTTGTTTAATGATTTGGTTCACTCGGATTGGTGTTTGGACGGCAGTGTTGGCCTGGGACTGGTCAGGGTCCGGCTGAGTAGGAGTACTTAGTTTCAGTAGCAGCTGACTCAGGGGACTCTTTTCTGGGTTTAGCTCTTGGGTCTGGAAGGCTTTAAAATGAAGGGTGTCTGGGGAGCTAGATTTGAGGTGATTTAGGAAGTTTAGTGCTCGTTTTTGGATGTTTATTATCAGTGGGTATCTGCCTAGTTTGGCTCTGCATGCATTTGTTGGTGTTTTCCTTTGGGTGCGAAGGATGCTTCGGCAAAATTCTGCATATAGGGCTTCTATTGTGTGTTTTTCCCATTTAGTGTAGCTATGGTGATTGAGCGGGCCCCATACTTCACTACCGTACAGCGCAATCGGCAGGATTACGCTGTCAAATATTTTGAGCCAGATTTTGATTGGGATTTGGATGTTGTAGAATTTTCTTTTTATTGCATATAGGGCTCTTCGGGCTTTTTCTTTTAGTGCATTCACTGCTATGCTGAAGCTTCCTGATGCTGTAATGGTTAGACCAAGGTAAGTGTAGCTCATAGTGTGTCCTATGATGGTATTGTTAAGTATGTGTATTGTATTGAACAATTAACACAAAGACTTAAACGTATAACTCAAACAGGTCTTTACTGGTTGGAGGTAGGGACTATACATAGGTCTTTACTTCATGCCCACAGGCGGGAACTGAGGGGGATCAGTACCCACAGTACTATTTATACCCCTATGGCCAGGAGTGGTACTGCGTATCACTACGCCCAACAAGTAGTGCAGTCCTGTCCATAGGTTCAAAGTAGCACACATATTACATACACAACATTCCTCCCTTCCTAGCTTTACAGTCATCTCCCCATTTAACATAACGTAATAACATATATACATATATAACTTCAGGTTTACATAACAGAATAACATAGATACATAGATAACTTCATGTCAAAACAGATCACAGATTCAGTCTCTGCGGAAAACAGTTCACAGATTCAATCTCTGTGGTGGAGTCGGTTCACGTTGTTGGAGTGACTCATTCAATAGTCCTTCCATGGATTTAACAGTTTGAACTTCCGAACTGAATTGGCTCCGTTCGGAGGGACCACGTGTGTGAACTGGTAGAGGTAATAATGGTTCAGATGGGTCATCTTCTGTTTTGACTTTTCCTTTTCTGCTTCTTGGAGACTCTCTGGGCTCCACTGTCAGCTGCCAGCTGCATGCGCAGTTCCTCCTTCTCTTCCTCCTTTTTCCGTAGTAGAGCCACCTTCTCCCGATGTTCCGTAGACTTTCGGTGCTCCTCCATGATTTCTGTATGGTGGGAGTCGAAGTTACAAGTTGGGCAGGACAGGACATAGTAATATTCGGTGTCGTCCTGATCTAGGCCAGCGAGAGGGTCTTCTATTTCCTCCATACCCAGCTGGGCGTTAGCCAGCTTTTGTTCCAAGTCCAGACATCTTTCCTGAAGAGACTTCTTCATGCGTACCTCTTCATCCAGCTTTTTCTGGGCTTTCAGCAAGTCGTTTACTAATGACCTCATTTGAGATTTTACTACTTCAACTTCTTTTGGAGATTGATTGATCGGACTATTCAATCCCTCTACCGGAGCAGCTGTTTCAGCGGTCTGTTGTTCTACGTTGACGTGAGTCAGCGTACTTTTGGCATCCAAGGGCTGCTCTGTTGCAGTCATCTCAGTCTGTGTTGCCACCTCAGCTCTTCCAATAACCTTTGAGAGCTCCGAACCCCTTTCGTTTGAATATTGAAGTTCGTGTTCAAGTTTTTCCCATTTCAGAGTCCTGTCCTTCAGCATATGCAGGAGTTGGCTGACCGTTAACTCCTCTGACATCAGACGTTTTGTGTGCTCCTGCTCCATTTTCTCCATCAGCTGCTTCTGTTGTCTTTCCAGATTCTCCAACTCTATATCAAAGAACTCTTTCGTTGCATTCAACTCTTGCTCAAAACGGCGAAGCATTTGTTCTAATTGCTGTTGTAGTTTGAAATGGAGTTGAGTTCGAGCCCGGTGTCCCTCAGAAATGGGCACATCAGTAGACTTGCCAGACTCAGAATCCACAGTTAAACTATGTTGTTGTTGCTCAGTGGAATTCTGTGCTGAAACTTTGTCTTTTGCACCTGAGTTGGGCTTACCATCATCCGTTCCAGAGTCTGGGCCGACTATCTTCACCGAGTTCTCACTCGTTATTGTTTGTAGGAAATGCCAGTCCATATTCATTTTCCTAATCCACTCCCGTCCTAGTAGTGGAGGACCTCCTTCAGATATCACATATAAGTCCATTATTTGACTGTCTTCGCCCTTGTGGACCACTGCAACCTCTATTTTCCCGATGGGGTACACTCTTTGCCCCGTGTATGTTTTCAATATAATCCCCGTATCCTGTAGGGGAATATGTTGGAATAACTTTCCGTAATCTTTCTTATTTATGACCGTCAATGCCGATCCAGTGTCCAATTCCAGTTTTACTTGGACTCCTTCTATCTGAAGAGTGACCCAAATTGTCTGGAGGTCTGCACCCTTACCAGCGTTGAGTACTCTTAAGCTAGCCAGTTCATTACAGCTTAAGCTAGCCAGTTCATTACTGCTAGCGTCTGAATCGGACTCCTGTTCGGTCACCTTGTGTACCTTTGCGTATTTTCCTTGCGGTGACTTCTTGTTGCTGGTCTTCTTCCCTGACCTGCATACTCTAGCTATATGTCCAAGCCTACCACAAGTTCTACATTCTTGGTTTTTAACCCAACACTGGTTCTGATCATGCGTTGTCTTTCCACAACGATAACATTTGCCAGAACTCACACCCAATTTGTGTGCACTGAGCTCCGGTGACCGTAGCTGCATTACTGCCGTGCCTCTCGCTGCGGCTTCGTGTGCTGCTGCCATAGTGACCGCCTTCTCAAGCGTCAGCTCATTCTCCTCGAGCAGTCGCTTTTGTGTATCCTGTTTAAATAAACCACACACAAATTTGTCTCGAAGTGCCTCTGTCAGTCCCGTTCCAAACTGGCAATATTTCGCTAATTTAAGCAATTCCAGCAAATAATCAGCATTGCTTTCATGCTGTAGCTGCCTTCTGTCGTAAAATTTAAATCGTTCCGCTAGCATCAGCGGCGTGGGGTTTAGATGATCTTTCAGGACAGTAACAATCTCATCGAACGTCTTATCCGCCGGTTCATCTGGTGATAACAGGTGTTTCAATTGCCCGTATGTCTTCGCACCCATTAAATTTAATAATGTTAGTGCTTTATCAGCCTCACGAATTTTATTGGCCTTACAATAATTTTTAACTCGTTCAACATATATGGCCCAATCTTCGATGTCACTATCAAAGTTGCTAATATTCCCGTGTTTAGGCATTGTAGTACTTTATCAGATTTGCAATTTCTCAGATTTTTTTTTTACTGTTATCCAAGATGGCGGCTTCCCGCTCTTGCCGTCGTCCTCCGCCCACAAAATGGCGGTTTTCCCGCTTCTGCCTTCTTCCCCAGCGGTTTTCCCGTGAAAAATGGCGGCTTTCCCGCGCTTCTCGCTCTCCCCGCCCACTTCAATGGCGGTTTTCCCGCGCTTCTCATCGCTGACTTTCAGCCCGACTGCGGCTCTTATCTCCTGTGTGATCGCTGGTGCGCCGCCCGCCCGAAACGGTTCTCAGCCCTTATCACCGGTGCGATCGCTGGCCCGCTAAGTGCCTCCCGCTTGAAGCGGCTCCCGGCCTCTGGCTCACCCACTCGGCAGCTCTTGCTCGCTCCCTCCTGGGCTCTGGCTTACCCGCTCGCGCCCTCCCGGGCTCTGGCTTACCCATGAGGTTATGGAGGCTTCAGGGTCCTAATGCCTGTCGCTTCCAGTCGCTGGAAGCTGTCAGGATTTCTGCTGCCCTTCAGTTTTCAGTGGGGTGTTGAGGATTGGAACCTCTCTTCAACGTCCTGTCTTTGGATGAAGCCGCCGTGGAATAACTGCCGCAGGGTTCGAACCGACTCGTCGCCAGTGTTAAGTATGTGTATTGTATTGAACAATTAACACAAAGACTTAAACGTATAACTCAAACAGGTCTTTACTGGTTGGAGGTAGGGACTATACATAGGTCTTTACTTCATGCCCACAGGCGGGAACTGAGGGGGATCAGTACCCACAGTACTATTTATACCCCTATGGCCAGGAGTGGTACTGCGTATCACTACGCCCAACAAGTAGTGCAGTCCTGTCCATAGGTTCAAAGTAGCACACATATTACATACACAACAGGTATCACTGAGAGTAAACTGGTATTTGTTTTCCTGACACTTGGGCCTTTTTTGAAAAATCATGATGTTGGTTTTCTTTGGCGTAAATGGGGGAGGAGGAGCTCACCAGGAACATAGGGCGGGACGTTAGAAATGACGATCCTCTGCGCGGTGGCCTCGAGAGGATCCACCGGCAGGAAGGTCCCGCCCACGGTGAGCCCCTTGGCGACGGCCAGGGACACCGCCCACTCCGACCCCAGGAAGAACACAGCCTTCCCATACATTTTTGAGGCCGCGACGATGGCTGAGGGGCCGACAACCCCAGCCATGGCTTTAACGCAGGCCTCAATGGTCATAGTGGGGTGAGTGTAACTCTTCACCCCAAGCTTTTTTGTCATAAGTTTAAAAGGTGATGGGGCAGCAGAAGCAGCGGGAGCAGCTGTGGCTGTGGCTACCACTCCCGCATAAGTCCTGGCTGGCCCCGCCACCGGCAAAGATGCAGTCGCCATTATGGGGTGTTTTTATAAGGGCTACACTCACCCCAAGTCACAGGCCTGAAGGTGTTAATGGCCTCAGGTATTTTTTTTTGGCCCTCTATTGAGCAGAGGGAGCTGTTTAAAATGAAGGCACTCCTCTCCCCTTATTGATTGAAATTGGGAGAGGGGCCTTCTCCCCTCTGCTCAATAGGCAATTAATCAATAAAGATGAAATGAAATTGAAGTGCCTAGAGAAAGAGGCAGAGAGAGACAAAGAGAGAGAGGGGGGGGTGGGAAGGAGGGAGGCCGCAAGGACAGGGTTGCCACTCAGGATGGTGGGTGGGTGGGTGTTGGCAGGGGTGCACTCTCAGATGGAAAATTAAAAGTCTTTGATGGTGGTGGTCTTCTGGCAGGGGGAGAAGATGTCTTCACCTGGGAAAGCTGGAGATGCCCCAGGCTCAGTCCCACACCAGGTCTTAACGATGTAATTAATGAAATTGGACTTCACCTAGGCAGCTCCAGCTGTCCCAGGTCAGGCAATAGAAGGGGTGCTTATCAGTGGTGTGTGTGGCCTAGTTTTTAACAAGAGCCACACACACACACAGACACCCCTTGATGATCCGGCCTTGTTTCTTCTTTTCTCCCCCCACCTAAAATACAAAGTCTTTGGGAGAGTGCCCCAAATAACACCCACCTGTAGATGTTCAGAAAGATGTTTTCCTTCCCTCCTTCCAAACAGTTGGTTGTTTTCTGTTGATGGTGGTTTCTCTCCCCTCTCTCCCTCTCCTGAAGTGGAGGCCAATTTGGGGAGGCAGTGATAGGAAAGGCCTCTCCCCTGGTTGATGTTGTTGCTGGCCTCCTTTCTCCTTCTCCTCCTCTGTCCTCTCTCTCCAGGCACCCCTGTTGATGTGATGATGATGGTGGAGGTGGTGGTGGTGGTGGTGGCCTATCATTGTCCTCCTCTTCCTGGTCAGGAGACCACCAGTTTCCACTCTCCACTCTCCTGGTTTGGCTGCTCCTTCTCCTCCTGCTGACTGAGGCAGCTGCACAGCCAGCAATGCTGAGACAGAGGGTAACGTCAGACTCAAATACAGAAACCTGCTAGGGCCTTTTATACAGGGGTGGTCACTGCCGGTACTGCAGTCTAAAACCAGTTCTTCCCTTAAAGGTACATACACAACAATTCCTCCCCTTTTAGATAAACAGTACATAACATTCATTTAACAACTAAATAATAACTAATTACAATTACAATTTTCTGGGTACTATATACATTGATGCGCTATCAGTTACTCATAAAAGACGGAGAGTTAGGAGAGTAACTAAAAGGCTTTTATTAACAAAGAACAGAGCATGCCTCTCGTGGTTGACTGGTTTCCAAGAAGGCAGGGGGCTGCAGAGCAGTCACCTTTATACCTGGGCATGTGGGTGGAGCCAGGGGCGGAGCCAGCTGAGGCATGCATAGATACAGCAGTGTGCAACAACAACAACAACGGTGAACAACAATAACAGTGGTTTACCACATACATCAACTGAAATAATCATTTATAAGTTCAGTCTTTGAGGAGGCTTCCTAATCCTGACTGGATAGTGCCTTTCCCGAGTATCCTATTCTTGCAGTGGAGTCGATTCTGGCTCATTGTCATTGGTTGGTTCGTCAGCTTCCAATACCACTGCTTCTGAGGTAGACGCAATCTGTACTTCGGGTTGATTACCAGGTGCACCTGCTCGTGGTATAGGTTTGGCTTGTTCCTGAGACTGCAGAATCTGGTCAGCATGGCGTCTCACAATGCTCTCTCCAACGTCCACTGTGTACATTAGTGGTCCCTGCTGTGTGCATATCGTTCCTGGCTGCCATTTTTCTGTTCGGTAGTCATGGGCCAAGACTGGTTGCCCTATCTTGAAGCTCCTGGTTGGCCTCTCGTTGATGTGCTGGAATTGCTTATCCTCAACATCTCGTCTTATGTTTGGTTTGAGCAAATCCAGGCGACATCTTAGCCTTCGGTTGAAGAACATTATGGCTGGAGCTTGGTTGGTGACTGCATGTGTCGCATTCCAGTAAGCAAATAAGAAATTATCTATCTTGTGTTGTAGTGGTACGTCGTCATTATACATCGCTTTTATTGCCTTTTTAAAGGTCTGAACAAACCTTTCAGCCAATCCATTTGTGGCTGGATGATATGGGGCAGATGTGTAATGTTTCACCCCATTATTCCTCAGAAACCTCCGGAAATCCTCGGACACAAACTGTGGCCCATTGTCGGAGCAAATCTGTTCTGGCAACCCATTCCTGGCGAAGATGGTCCTTAGGACTGCAATAGTTTTCTCCGTGGTGGTGGAGGACATTTCAATGACCTCTGGCCATTTCGAATGGGCGTCCACAGCGATTAGAAACATGAGTCCATAAATGGACCAGCAAAATCAATGTGTGCCCATTGCCATGGAGATGAGGGCCACTCCCATGGGTGTAGTGGTGCATTTTGGACTTTCTGGCATCCTGAGCAGCTCTTGGTCAGGTCCTCAATTTGTTTATCGATTCCCAGCCACCACACATAAGCCCTGGCTAGGCTTTTCATTTTTACCCCTCCCAGATGACCTTCATGAAGCTCATTTAGCACTCTATCTCTCAACTTGGGTGGAATTACCACTCAGGATCCACACATCAAGGTCCCCCGGCACACTGACAGCTGTTCTCTCCTTGGCGAGAATGCTGGCAACAGTGAGTCGCCATATGCTGGCCATCCCTTTACCGTCAAATCATAGACCCGAGAGAGTGTCAGGTCATTTCGGGTTTCTTTCTCTATACTTGAGTTTGTAACAGGCAGACATTCGACTATGGTCGCATGGAATATCTCAACAGGGTCCACTGCCGGTGCTTCTTCTACCGTAGGCAACGGTAGGTGCGACAGCCCATCAGCGTTTCCATGCTGCTTCGTACCCTTGTATTCTATGTCGTACTGATGTGCCCCTAGAAAAAGTGACCATCATTGCAGCCGTTGCGCCGTCATCACCGGAACGCCCTTCTTTGGGTTAAAAATGGAGAGCAGTGGCTGATGATCAGTCAGTAGGGTGAATTTCTGCCTGTGCAGATAGTGATTGAACTTCTTCACCCCCCACACCAGGCTGAGGGCCTCCCTGTCAATCTGAGCGTAATTACGCTCGGCTGAGGTTAACGAGCGCGACGCAAAGGCTATTAGCCTCTCTGAACCGTCAAGGAATTTGTGTGACAGCACCGCTCCAATGCCATAGGGTGACGCATCACATGCCAACCGAATCGGTAGTGTTGGGTTGTAGTGGGCCAATACTTCTTTTGAAGTGATTAGGCATTTACATTCCTGAAAGGCACGCTTACACTCATCACTCCATTTCCATGTTACTCCAGTTTGCAGCAGGGCGTTCAGTGGGTGCAGAATTGTGGATAAATTCGGCAAGAACTTATGGTAGTAGTTCACCAGTCCGAGAAACGACCTCAGTTGTGACACATTTTCCGGTGCTGGAGCCTTGACTACAGCCTCAATCTTGTCTGGCGACTTATGCAACCCTTTCTCATCAATCATGTGGCCACAATACGAGATTTGTCTCCTGAAGAACTCGCATTTGGGGCGGTTGGCTCGTAGCCCATATTCCTGCAATCTAGTGAGCACCTGCTCCAGGTTGGCAAGGTGTTCACTGTCATTTTCGCCCGTCACCAGGATGACATCCAAATAACACTGGGTCCCTGGGATCCCTTGCAGAACTTGTTCCATTGCCCTCTGCCAAATAGCCGGGGCTGATGCTACCCCGAACACCAGTCGATTGTACTGGTAAAGGCCTTTGTGAGTGTTTATCGTGAGGTATTTCCTAGATGCTTCTTCCACCTCCATTTGTAGATACGCTTGGGCCAGATCAATCTTTGTAAAACGTTTCCCTCCAGATAGTGAGGCGAAAATATCTTCTATCCGTGGAAGTGGATATTGTACTGTGTGCAGGACTGGGTTCACAGTCACCTTGAAGTCCCCACAGATACGAACCTTCTTCGGCTCCCCAGGCGTGCTGCTCAATGCTTTCTTCATTACAGGAACGATGAGTGTGGCCCACTCGCTCCAGTCACAGAATCACAGAATCACAGAAACCCCACAGTGCAGATAGAAGCCATTTCGGCCCATCGAGCCTGCACCGACACATATCCCACCCGATCCCCATAACCCCTACACCAACACATATCCCACCCTATCCCCGTAACCCCACGTATTTAATCCCCCTAACACTAAGGGTCAATTTATCATAGCCAATCAACCTAACCTGCACATCTTTGGACTGTGGGAGGAAACCGGAGCACCCGGAGTAAACCCACGCAAACACGGGGAGAATGTGCAAACTCCACACAGACAGTCGCCCGAGGCCGGATTCGAACCCGGGTCCTTGGCGCTGTGAGGCAACAGTGCTAACCACTATGCCACCGTGCTGCCCCCCAGTCCACCTTGGACAGCACACCCGAACGCTCCAGACTCTCCAGTTCAGCTTCAACGGCTGGGCGGATCGCCTATGGCACCGGTCTGGCCTTAAAAAATTTTGGGTTTGCGTTATCTTCGATCTTTATCGTTGCTTTTACTCCTTTTAGAGTCCCAAGTCCTTGTTGGACTACCTCTTCCGCGTCAGTTAGAATTTGTGACAGACGTCCAGGTGCGATGTCATCATCCTTTTTGTCAGTCACAGTTAGCGCCTGAATGGAATGCCAATCCAATTGTATTTTTCGGATCTATTCACGTCCCAATAATGGTGGTCCTCCATCTTGTAGTATATATATATATAGTTTCTGTGTTTCCTTGCCGTTATATTTAACTGGCACCCTTATTTTTCCTCTGGGGTAGACCTTTTGCCCCGTGTATGTCTTCAATACAATGGACGTGTCCTTTAAGGGTATGTGTGAGAATAGCCGCTCATAGTCTCGTCGATTCATGACAGTTAGGGCTGATCCTGTATCTAATTCCATCTTTACTTGGGACCCTGCTATCATGAGGGTGACCCACATAGTTCAGTGATTCTCCTTTGCGATCACATTGTGTGACTTTAGACAACTTAGTCTCCTGCTCCCGGAGTCGTTATCACCCTCCTGATCTTCCGAACTACCGTCTGTCATTTTGTTTACTTTCTTGTACTTTTCCTTAGTAGTTCTTGTAGTGTTGGTTTTCTTTCCCAACCTGCAGACTCTTGCTATATGTCCCATTTTTCCGCATTGCCTGCATACTTTGTCCTTAAACCAGCAGTCCTTCTGCTCATGGGTTGTTCTGCCGCAGCGATAGCACTTTTCTGCTCCATACGCCATTTCGTTAGCGCTGTATTCTTGTGGTTTCTGTTGTATTTCCACAGCTCCCCGTGCTGCTGCTTCATAGGATACTGCCACGCTGAAAGCCTGTTCTAGCATCAGGTCCTTTTTGGAAAGTAGCCGTTTCTGGGTTCCTTCACTCTGGAGCCCGCAGACAAACTTATTCCGTAAGGTGTCTGCCAGTCCTGCTCCGAACTGGCAGTGCTTCGATAACTTGCGTAGTTCCGTAAGATAGTCAGCATTGCTCTCATCTTTGTGCTGGTTTCTTTTATGGAACTTGAATCTTTCTGCTATCAGCAGCGGTGTAGGGTTTAGGTGTTCCTGTAAGATATTAACAATCTCCTCAAAACTTTTCTCCATTGGTTTAGCTGGGGTAATTAAATTCCACAATAGGCCGTACGTACTCGCGCCCATCAAATTCAATAATACCGATGCCCTCTTTCCATCGGCCACCTCATTTGCCTTGCAGTACACTTCAATTCTTTCCACATACGTGGTCCAGTCTTCTACCTCGTTGTCGAAAGCAGTGATACTGCCACTTTTCGGCATCTTGGGTGATTTAAAATGGCGCCTCCCGCGCTTTTTCTTCTTCCCCAATGGAATAAAATGGTGCCTCCCGCACTTTTCCTTCTTCCCCAATGGGATAAAATGGCGCCTCCCGCTCTTTTCCTTCTTCCCCTTGCTGCCACGCTGCTCCTAGCGTTCTACAGGGTAATGGCGGCGACCCGCGGCTTCGGTGCGTCTCACTTTCCTTCCCCCCGTTTATTTTCCCTCCGCTGCCCGGTTCTTGAGCACCGACCACGCCCTGTGCACTCCACCTTCTCTCTCTCCTTTTTTTTTCTTTTCCCGGCGACGCTGCGCGGCCCGTTTTGTAGAGCCGCTTGATCGAGCTCGAGCCCGCCGCAGTCCGGATGGGTCAGCGCACTACCTGCTACCAGCACGATTTGCTGGAACACCTTAACTGGGGAGCCAAGCTCAGCTCTCCACAGCCTCTCCCGCAATTCTCCGAACACCGATGAATCTTTGGGCGGTTGCCCGCGGTCGACGCCCATTGCTCAGACTTCGACCTCCAAGAAAACTCCTCTCGGTGAGATCCCCGTGAGATGATGCTACACTGCAGGTGAGTTCGAACTTACTCGTCACCACTGTAAAGGCCGCGCCTCAATAATACACGGACTTCGGGAGAACAGTTTAACAGGTACTTTACTGAACGGAGGGTAACGTCAGACTGAAATACAGAAGCCTGCTAGGGCCTTTTATACAGGGGTGGTCACTGCCGGTACTGCAGTCTAAACCAGTTCTTCCCTTAAAGGTACATACACAACAGCGATCTCTCTCTCTCTCTCTCTCTCTTTCACGGCAATCTCTCTCTCTCTCCCTCTCTCTCTCCCTCTCTTCTTCTGCTTTTTCTGGCCAATTTATATGTGCTCTCCTTGGATCTTATGCTATCCCTAATTTCCCTTGTTAGCCACGGTTGAGTCACCTTTTTTGTTTTATTTTTATGCCAAACTGGGATGAACAAATTCTGTAGTTCATCCATGCGATCTTTAAATGTTTGCCATTGCCTATCCACCGTCAACCCTTTAAGTAACATTCCCCAATCCATCCTAGCCAACTCACACCTCATACCATTGTAGTTTCCTTTATTTAAATTCAGGACCCTAGTGTCTGAGTCAACTACTTCACTCTCCATCTTAATGAAGAATTCTATCACATTATTATGATCACTTCTCCCCCCGGGGCCTCGCACAACAAGATTACTAATTAATCCTTTCTCATTACATAATACCCAGGCTAAGATGGCCTGATCTCTAGTTGGTTCCTCGACATATTGGTCCAGGAAACATTCCGTATACACTCCAGGAATTCCTCTTCCACAGTATTGTTACTAATTTGGTTAGCCCAATCTATATGTAGATTAAAGTCACCCATGATAACTGCTGTGCCCTTATTGCACGCGTCTCTAATTTCCCATTTAAAGCCATCCCCAACCTCAGCATTACTGTTTGGGGGTCTGTATACAACTCCCACTAATGTTTTCTGCCCCTCGTTATTCCTCAGCTCTACCCAGACAGATGCCACATCATCAGAGCTAATATCCTTCCTTACTATTTGTAATGATCAATAACATGTCATTCTATAGTGGACACTAGGTGGAGCCGTAGAGCTGTGTAGAGCTGTATGTATAAGACTACACTACCCAGCTGTATGTATATTAAGACTACATTACCCATGAGGCAATAGGCTACCCACAAGGCAGCAGTCAAGATGGAAGCCTCTACAGATACTGTACCTAGTCCACATGTGCTCAATAAAAGTGTCTAGCAAAAGCTAGCTGTGTTCATAATAAGAATGTCTATTTATTAATGAACATAAGACTATTGTGTTAATCTCCTCTTTAACCAGCAATGCTACCCCACCTCCTTTTCCTTTTTGCCTGTCTTTCCTGAATATTTAATACCCCTGGATGTTGAATTCCCAGCCTTGGTCACCCTGGAGCCATGTCTCCGTAATCCACAATCATATCATATCTGTTTACATCTATTTGCACAGCTAATTCATCCACCTTATTACGAATGCTCCTCGCATTAAGACACAAAGCCTTCAGACTTGTTTTTTTAACACTCTTAGACCTTTTAGAATTATTATTTACTGTGGCCATGCTTGATTTACAACTGTGATTTCTCTGACTGCCACTTTTGGTTTTATCCTTCCTGTCTTTTGCTTCTATCCTTGCTTCCCTTTCCTCTGTCTCCCTGCTCAGGTACCCAACCCCCTGCCATTTTAGTTTAAACCCTCCCCCAGAGCACTAGCAAACACTCTCCCTCAGACATCAGTCCCGGCCCTGCCCAGGTGTAAACTGTGCAGTTTGTACTGGTCCCAACCCCCCAGAACTGGTTCCAATGTCCCAGGAATTTGAATCCCTCCCCCTTGCACCATTCCTCTAGCCACGTATTCATCTGAAATATCCTTCTATTTCTACTCTGACTAGCACGTGGCACTGGTAGCAATCCTGAGATTACTACCTTTGAGGTCCTATTTTTTTATTTACCTCCTAACTCCCTATATTCAGCTTTTAGGACCTCATCCTGGTTTTTACCTATATCGTTGGTACCTATATCCACCATGACAACTGGCTGCTCACCCTCCCCCTCTAGAATGCCCTACAGCCGCTCAGAGACATCCTTGACCCTTGCACCAGTGAGGCAACATACCATCCTGGAGTCTCGTTTGCAGCCGCAGAAACGCCTATCTATTCCTCTTGCAATAGAATCCCCTATTGCTAAAGCTCCCCCATTCTTTTTCCTCCCGTCCTGTGCTGCAGAACCATCCATGGTGCCAGGAAGTTGGCTGCTGCTGCCTTCCCCCAATAAGCCATCTCCCTCAACAATATCCAAAGTGGTATATCTGTTTGAGAGGGGGATGGCCACAGGGGACCCCTGCACTACCTGCCTGCACCTACTACTCTGCCTGGTGGTCACCCATTCCCTTCCTTCCTGTGCAGCCTTTAAATTAAATTAAATCAAATCAATACCACTAATTACGCTACAATTATATGATATGCTCAAGGGCCCTTGTTTACGAGCACTCCCCGCTACACAACAGAGACCTTAGAAACTATAACCACAAAAATTAAGACCTTCTAAACTTTATAAACTATTTACCTTACCTGTCAAACTGTAGAGCAGTATAAATACTCACCTGGCCGTACTCACCCAAACAGCTGCTTCCTCTTGCCCGCGTCACTTTGAATTGTGACGTGGCTCTGGAACACCGCCGCCAGTCTGCGAGATTGGTAAGCCTCGAAAGTGAGTTTAAATACTCACTGTACTCTCCTGCTGCTCCCGACACCGGCCTCTTCCTACAGGATGCAAAGTTAGGAAAAACAAAGGTGAAGCAAGGAAGCTCCTCCTTAAACCCCTCACTTGCAAAATCGCACTTCAAAGCCTGTTTTACAGGCCCTGAAGCAAAGGAGACTTGCTGAGGCCAGTTGCAGGAGAACCAGTTTAATCTAGTTTCCTTAATTAACGGTCTTCAGCTGCTCTGAATTGTAGGCCTTGTCTACCCTTTTATAACCCTGCTTAATGCTGGGAAATTTAGATTTTAAACAGTAAACAGTCACAGTAAGTGTGGAGAGAGACACACAGGCTGCGAGATTCTCAGCAGCTCAGCTCTGCTCGGTGCTGTGTGAACGGGCTGCTCCACACCCCAGCTGCTCACGGGGAATGCCAGTGCGGAGGGCCCAGTGCAGAAGGCCCAGGGTGGAAGACCCAGAGGAGAGCGTCCTAGGCGGGAGGCCCAGCACAGAGGACCCCAGGCGGGAGGCCCAGCATGTAGGACCCTAGGCGGGGGGCCCAGCATGGAGGACCCCAGGCGGGGGGGCCCAGGGCGGTGCGGCTGGTCGGCAGAAGCGGAGTTGAGAGATGCTGCGGGTGAGCATGCTGCACGGTTTCTAATGTTGAAGAATGGTCTCGGGCCCAAATGAGTTCCAGCCGCCCCGCCTGTGTTCCATCTGGTGGCAGCTGTGAGGCTTTGTTTCGGTGACGGGTGACGGTTTGTGCGCTGCCATTTTGGTGGAGGAACGACAGACTGTTTCCATCTGCAGCGTGGCGCATGAGCGGCCATGAGATGGGAAAAGAGAACAGAATAAAAGTGGAAAAAAAAGAAAGATAAAAGACAAAACAAAGTAATATCGGCAAGGAATAATGAATGTCTTGATGGCTGGGTCCTGTGAGTGCTAACAGCAAGAAGAAGGACATTTGAGTAGTCGTTTTCCTCTTTTACGGGATTTGAGAAAGTGGTCGGCTTCTTTTCTGTGGAAAAGTTGAAGACTGTGGACAAGGATCATGACATTATATGGTTAGATAACATCAAGTGAAAATGAGGAGTTATTAGAGTGCCAATAGGACTGGCACAGAACTGGTATTTACTTCTTTTGTTGAAGAAGTTTTGGGTTTCTGGTTAAAAGTAGTTTACTTGAAGTTTTAATGGATTTCTATGGGACTTTGTATATTGCGGTGTTATTTAGTGTTAAAGCCTTCCTCAATGTACGAACGATCGAACGAACAAACGCTCAAGTGAACGCACGCATGCGGACACAAATAATATGCACTGACACATGCATACACAATGGAACTTACGTTCGACCGAATGAAGGGCCCTCGCTCCCCAGGATGAAAGTTGGCATCCTACTGGGTGACCGTGAGGCCTGTCTGGATGGATGAACGAACGCACGCATGCATGCAGGTAGATAAATGGCACGCATGCATACAGACATTCACAATGGAATTGACGCTTGAGTGAACGAACGAACGAATGGAGGAATGAATGACTGAATGATTGAGCGATGCCAGTAGGACTGGCGAATACGGGTTCTTTCTTTTCTTGGTTTATTAAATAGTGGCAGTTTGTACTGTAAACATTATTGATTTACCTGTAAAAAATTATTGTTGTATTTATATTGTTGACCATAAAGCTGTTTTTGAGGCTTCATCCTTTTTTGTGGTCAATGAATGTAATGGATTTACTATGTAACTGATGAGTTGTATAAGTACTGTTGTACTTGAATGTTAAAATTTAAAGAAAGGACAACAGATAATACCAAGCAAAAATGAAGAGTTACTAGATTGCCAATAGGACTGGCGTAAAATTGTTTTTCACTATGGGTACCTGTACTGTTAATATTGTTGATTTGTCTGTAAAGTTTACCACTGCATTTGTACTGTTAATCTTAAAGCTGTTTTTAAGGCTTTGTTTTATTGCCGCTAATGAATGTAATGGATTTATTATGTAATTGATGAGTTGTAACAAGTACTACCATATTTAAATAAATATGTTTGACTCAAAAAAAACAGCAAGTAGAAGAAAATTTGAGTATTCGGTCTTTTGAGAAAGTGGTTGGCTTCTTTTCATAGAGTCATAGAGTCATAGAGTTTTACAGCACAGAAAGAGGCCCTTCGGCCCATCGTGTCTGCGCCGCCCATCCATCCCTGTCCAGTCTAATCCCATTTTCCAGCATTTGGTCCATAGCCTTGTATGCAATGGCATTTCAAGTGCTCATCCAAATGCTTCTTGAATGTTGTGAGGGTTCCTGCCTCTACCACCCTTTCAGGCATTGAATTCCACATTCCAACCACCCTCTGGGTGAAAAAGTTCCTCCTCAAATCCCCTCTAAATCTCCTGCCCCTTACCCTGAATCTATGCCCCCTTGTTATTGACCCCCCCACTAAGGGGAAAAGTTCCTCTTTATCTACCCTATCTATGCCCCTCATCATTTTGTACACCTCAATCAGGTCCCCCCTCAGCCTTCTCTGCTCCAAGGAAAACAACCCCAGCCTGTCCAGCCTCTCTTCATAGCTGAGGCGCTCCATCCCAGGTAACATCCTGGTGAATCTTCTCTGCACCCTCTCCAAAGCAATCACATCCTTCCTATAGTGAGGCGACCAGAACTGCACACAGTACTCCAGCTGTGGCCTCACCAGCGTTTTGTACAGCTCCATCATAACCTCCCTGCTCTTATATTCTATGCCTCGGCTAATGAAGGCAAGTATCCCATATGCCTTTTTAACCACCTTATCTACCTGCTCCGCTGCCTTCAGGGATCTATGTACATGTACACCAAGGTCCCTCTGACTCTCTGTACTTCCTAGGGTCCTACCACTCATTGTGTATTCCCTTGCCTTATTTGTCCGTCCAAAATGCATCACCTCGCACTTTTCAGGGTTAAATTCCATTTGCCACTTTTCCGCCCATCTGACCAACCCGTTTATATCGTCCTGTAGCCTGAGGCTTTCCTCCTCGCAATTTACCACCCCACCAATTTTCGTGTCATCTGCGAACTTACTGATCATACCTTTTACATTCTCATCCAAATCATTTATGTAGATCACAAACAACAAGGGACCCAGCACCGATCCCTGAGGTACCCCACTGGACACAGGCTTCCAGTCACAAAAGCAACCTTCGACCATCACCCTCTGCCTCCTGCCACTCAGCCAGTTTAGGATCCAACGCATCAAGGCACCCTGGATCCCATGGGCTCTTACCTTCTTGACCAGTCTCCTATGCGGGACTTTGTCAAAAGCTTTACTGAAGTCCATGTAAACCACATCCACAGCATTTCCCTCATCCACCCCCGTAGTCACCCCCTCGAAAAATTCAATCAGATTTGTCAGACATGATTTACCCTTGACAAAGCCATGCTGACTATCCCCGATTAATCCTTGCCTCTCCAAGTGGAGATTAATTTAGTCCCTCAGAATTTTTTCCAATAATTTCCCCACCACAGATGTTAGACTCACTGGCCTGTAATTCTCTGGTTTATCCCTGCTACCCTTCTTGAATAATGGTACTACGTTAGCTGTTCTCCAGTCCTCTGGTACATCCCCTGTGGCCAGAGAGGTTCTGAAAATTTGTGTCAGAGCCCCTGCAATCTCCTCCTTTGCCTCCCACAGCAGCCTGGGATACATCTCGTCCGGGCCTGGGGATTTATCCACTTTTTGGCCTGCTAAAACCGCTAGCACCTCCTCCCTCTCGATGCTAATATGTTCAAGTATGTCACAGTCCCCTTGCCCGATTTCTATGTCTGCATCGTCTTTCTCCATAGTGAACACAGATGCAAAAAATTCATTTAAAACCCCGCCTACATCCTCTGGCTCTACACACAGATTGCCACTTTGGTCCCTAATGGGCCCTACCCTTTCCCTGGTTATCCTCTTGCCCTTAATATACTTATAAAACATCTTAGGATTTTCCTTTATTTTGTTCGCCAGTGTTATTTCATGGCCCCTCCTCGCCCTCCTAATTTCTTTTTTAAGTATGCCCCTGCACTTTTTATACTCCTCTAGGGCTTCTTCCGTCTTTAGTCTTTTGTAACTGCCAAAAGCCCCCCTTTTATTTCCAATTTCAGTGGAAAAGCTGAGGACCGTGGACAAGGATTATGACATTACATGGTTAGACAACATCAAGTGAAACCGAGGAGTTATTAGATTGCCAATAGGACTGGCGTAGAACTGGTATTCACTTGTTTTGTTGAAGAATTTCTGGTTTTCTGGTTGAAAGCAGTCTACTTGAAGCTTTAATTGATTTCTGATAAGGCTATGGGACTTTGTACATTGTGGTGTTAATTAGTGTCTATGTGGAATTTACTTTGAGATTACTGCCCAGTAAATGGTATCTATTTTTCTATCTTCTATTATATTATTATATCTTATCTTATCTTATCTTATATCTTATATATATATATATCTCTATATATATAAAACAGTATGGCCTAGAAATTGGGTATAGCCCCGCTTGAGGCGCTAGAACTGGCGGTGCGCTAAGTTTATAGCCAGACGAAACTTATCTTTGCCTGGCGAGATATTGGGCTGCATCGCCCCCAAAGGGGATTGAGGCGCTAATTCAGCCGTTGCGCGGTGCTCCTAAGGCGCAAAAGCTCAGGCGCTACTCAATATCGACGCGGACGGGCGCAGCGCAGGTGATCTCAATTACGGGAAACCACGAGACTTCCAGGCGCCGGCCGGCTCTTAAAGGGGTGGGTCAGTCAACCTGAGCTTCAACACCCAACGCCCTGTAGGCCTCAGAATCGGCGCTCGCCCTTCTCTGGCGGGAGAAACTTGTTGAGCATGGAGAAGGTTAGACAGAGAGCAGAGCGCTTCAGCACTGAGGCTCTGGACCACTTGGTGGCTGCAGTTGAGCGCCGTCGAGATGTCCTGTATCCGGACAATGGCAAGAGGCCGAATCAGAAGGCTTACCGACGATCTTGGAGGGAGGTTGCTGTGAGGGTCAACTCCAGCAGCATGGCGACCAGGACCCCTGTTCAGTGCAGGAAGAAATTCAACGACCTCACACGGATCGTTAGGGTGAGTGATGGTTTACCAAACTTCTGATTCCCTCCATCTGCAGCTGACTTCGGGCACCCTGTTGCAATGATGCCCCAATGGCCATCTGCCAGCAAGCACCCATGGCCCTTTCTGGCCACACACATGGACAGATGTCTCAAGGCCTCATGTAAGGGCTCTTTCACCATGGGGGGGCATGCGATGATGTCTCAAGGCCTCATGTAAGGGCTCTTGCACCATGGGGGGCATGCGATGATGTCTCAAGGCCTCATGTAAGGGCTCTTGCACCATGGGGGGCATGAGATTATCTCTCAAGGCAACATGTTACAGAACTTCCCCTTCTTTCCCCTGCAGTCCAAGCTGGCGACGATCCGAAAGGAGCAGCGTCGAACTGGTGGCGGACCTCCACAAGTGGTCCCTCTCACGGATCTGGAGGAGAGAGTGCACCTGTTGTGTATGTACCTTTAAGAGAATAACTGGTCTCAGACTGCAGTACCGGCGGTGACCACCCCTGTATAAAAGGCGCTAGTGAGCCTCTGTTGTTTCAGTTTCACTATTGACTTCCATCAGTAAAGATTATTTTGTTCCACTCCTGCTGTCCGTGTCTCAATCATTCATGGACGTAATACTGGCGACGAGCAGATACGAACCAACCTACAGTCTGCACCACCTCCTGGGATCCATTCCTACAGCGAAGTGAGCAGAGGTCGAGGCCAGAAAGAAAAGAAAGTAAGAGGCAGTAGAAACGGGCGTCGACCGTGGGCATCCGCCCTGTGTTGCGGAGTTGAAGATTGCTGGAGAAGCTGTCGGATGCGGGGCCTGGTTCCTGTCGACGGTGCTTCAGCTAATCGGGCTGGTGGCAGGTAGTGCACTGATCCTTCCTGGGCTGCGGCGGTCGCGAACTCGAGCGGGTGGTTTGCAACGGGGCCGAGCACCGTTGTCGGGAAGAAGAGAGAGAGAGGGTGGAGCACACAGGGCGCGGCCGGTGCTATGAAGCCGGGCTGCGTATAGACCCGCGAAGAGGGAGGCAAGAGTCCCACAGGGTTGTTCCACGACGGGAAAATAATTTTAAAAAAATATTAAACGCGCAAGAAACCGTGGAAAGCAGCGCTAACAACAGCGGGGAAGAAGGCAAAGCGCGGGAGGCGCCGTCTTAATCAGCGGGGAAGAACGCAAAGCGTGGGAGGCGCCATTTTGTTAAATCGGGGAAGAAGGCAAAGTGCGGGAGGCACCATTTTAGATTTGCAAGATGCCGAAGACTGGCTGTATCACTGCTTTTGATAATACAATAGAGGACTGGACCATGTATGTGGAAAGAGTCGAGGTATGTTTCGAGGCAAACGAAATAGGAGGAGAAAAAGGCATCGATATTGTTAAACTTAATGGGCGCTAGAACGTACGGCCTATTGCGGGACCTGATTACTCCAGCCAAACCGAAGGCGAAGAGTTTTAACGAAATTGTTGCTGTCCTACAGGAACACCTAAACCCTGCACTGCTGTTGATAGCAGAAAGATTTAAATTCCACAGGAGAACTCAGCACAAAGATGAGAGCAATGCTGAGTATCTTATGGAACTACGCAAGCTATCAAAGCACTGCCAGTTCGGAGCAGGACTGGCAGATACCCTACGGGACAAATTTGTCTGTGGACTCCTGAGTGAAGGAACACAGAAGAAGTTACTCTCAGAGAAAGAGCTGACGCTAGATAAGGCTTTCAGCGTGGCAGTATCGTATGAAGCAGCAGCCAGGGGAGCTGCAGAAACTCAACAAAAACCACAGGAATACGGCACCCACGAAATGACACGGGGATTTGCAAAATGTTATCGCTGCGGCAGAACTAACCATGACCAGAAGGACTGCTGGTCCAAAGACAAAATATGCAGGCAATGCGGGAAGATGGGACACATTGCACGAGTTTGCAGGTCTGGGAAGAAGACCAGCGACAACAAAAAGGCTACTAAGGAACCGTACAAGAAAGTACAAAAGATGACGGACAGTAGTTCCGAAAACCAGATGAGCGATAGTGAATCCGGAAACAGAAGACTAAGCTGTCTCAAACTTCACAATGTAATCACAAAAGAGGATCACCGAACCATTTGGGTCACCCTCACGATAGCAGGGTCCCAAGTTAAAATGGAATTGGATGCAGGATCAGCGCTAACCGTCATGAATCGATGAGACTACGAGCGGCTATTTTCACACATACCCTTGAGAGAGACATCCATCGTCTTGACGACGTATACGGGGCAAAAAGTATACCCCAGAGGAAAAATAAGGGTGCCTGTCGAATACAACGGCAAGAAAATACGGAAATTGTATCTCTACATACTGCCAAATGGTGGACCACCGTTATTGGGACGGGAATGGATCAGGAAAATAAACTTAGATTGGCACTCCATTCATGCAATGACGGTGGACGGTAAAAAAGATGAAGACGTCACTCCTGGACGATTGTCAACAATCTTAGCTAACGCCAAAGAGGTATTTCAACAAGAACTGGGCACGCTTAAAGGCGTAACCGCCTCAATAAAAATAGAAGAGAATGCAGTTCCCAAGTTTTTCAAAGCAAGACCGGTACCATATGCAATTCGCCCAGCCGTCGAGGCAGAGCTGGAGAATCTGGAGAAGGCGGGCGTGTTGTCTAAGGTCGACTGGAGTGAGTGGGCGACACCCATCGTTCCTGTCATGAAGAAAATGTTAAGCAATAAGTCCGGGGAGCCAAGGAAGATTCGCATCTGTGGGGATTTCAAGGTGACAGTGAACCCAGTCCTTCACACAGTACAATATCCTCTTCCAAGGATAGAAGACATCTTCGCCTCACTGTCTGGAGGGAAGCGTTTTACAAAAATTGACCTAGCACAAGCATATTTGCAGATGGAGGTTGAAGATTCCTCTAGGAAGTATCTCACGATAAACACTCACAAAGGTCTTTACCAGTATCATCGATTGGTATTCGGAGTAGCATCGGCTCCGGCGATATGGCAAAGAGCGATGGAACAAGTCCTGCAAGGGATTCCGGGGACTCAGTGTTACTTGGACGACATCCTTGTGACAGGTGAGGATGACAGTGAACACCTTAACAACCTAGAACAGGTGCTCACTAGACTACGGGAACATGGGCTGCGAGCCAACCGCCCCAAGTGCGAATTTTTTAAGAAACAGATATCGTATTGTGACCACGTGATTGATGAAGAGGGGTTACATAAGTCCCCTGACAAAATTGAAGCGGTTGTTAAGGCCCCAGCGCCTGAAAATGTGTCGCAACTGAGGTCATTCCTCGGATTGGTGAATTACTATCATAAGTTTTTGCCGAATTTGTCGACAATTCTGCACCCACTGAACGCCCTGCTACGAATGGGGGTAGCATGGAAATGGAGCGATGATTGTAAGCGTGCTTTTCAGAAGAGTAAGGACTTAATCACTTCAAGGGAAGTATTGGCTCACTACAACCCAGCACTGCCGATCAGACTGGCGTCTGATGCGTCTCCCTACGGCATTGGGGCGGTACTGTCACATAAATTCCTTGATGGTTCAGAGAGGCCGATAGCTTTTGCGTCACGCTCGTTAACTTCTGCCGAGCGTAACTACGCCCAGATTGACAGAGAGGCCCTCAGCCTAGTGTGGGGGGTGAAGAAGTTCAATCACTACCTGCACGGTCAAAAATTTACTCTACTAACCGATCATCAACCTCTTGTCTCCATTTTCAACCCTCAGAAGGGCGTACCGATAATGACAGCACAACGGCTGCAGAGATGGTCCCTTTTCCTAGGGGCACACCAATATGACATCGAGTACAAAGGAACTAAACAGCATGGAAATGCTGATGGATTGTCACGCCTACCGTTGCCGACGGTGGAAGAAGAAGACCTTGCAGTGGATCCAATGGAGTTATTCCATTCGACCATAGTCGAATATCTCCCTGTGACGAATGCAAACATAGAAAAGGAAACACGGAATGACCCGACACTATCACGGGTCTATGATTTAACGGTGAAGGGATGGCCAGCACATGGCGAACCACTGCTGCCAGCATTCTCGCCGAGAAGAGAACAGCTGTCAGTGTGCAGAGGAACCTTGATGTGTGGATCCAGAGTAGTAATTCCACCTAAGTTGACGGATAGAGTGCTCAATGAGCTTCATGAGGGTCATCTGGGTGGGGTAAAAATGAAGAACTTAGCCAGAGCGTTTGTGTGGTGGCCGGGAATCGATAGAGAAATCGAAGAGATGACCAAGAGCTGTGCAGGATGCCAGAAGGTCCAAAACGCCCCACCACAAGCTCCTCTGCATCCATGGGAGTGGCCCTCATCTCCATGGCAAAGGGTGCACATTGATTTTGCTGGTCCCTTCATGGACTCGATGTTTTTAATTGCGGTGGATGCACATTCAAAGTGGCCAGAGGTAATAAAAATGTCCTCAACCACCACGGAAAAAACTATCACAGTTTTACGAACCATATTCGCCAGGAATGGGCTGCCTGAACAGATTTGCTCTGACAATGGACCACAGTTTGTGTCTGAAGAGTTCCGGAGGTTCTTAAAGAACAATGGTGTTAAGCATTACACATCTGCCCCATATCATCCAGCCACTAATGGGTTGGCCGAGAGGTTTGTCCAAACATTCAAGAAGGCTATCAAGGCAATGTGTAATGAAGATATACCCCTACAACACAAGGTGGACAACTTGTTGTTTGCCTACCGGAATGCGACACATGCGGTTACCAACCAAACTCCAGCCATGATGTTCTTCAATCGAAGACTACGATGCCGCTTGGATTTGGTTAAGCCAAACGTCCGAAGAGATGTGGAGAACAGGCAGTTTCAGAATATGAATGAAAGGCCGACCAGGAGTTTTAAGATAGGTCAACCAGTTTTGGCCCGGGACTACCGCACTGAGAAATGGCAGCCAGGAACGATTTGCACACGACAAGGACCTCTCATGTATACCGTGGACGTTGGGGAGAGCATTGTAAGACGCCATGCTGACCAGATTCTAGAGTCACTGGAAAGCGTCAACTCCACACCACGATCTGATACACCTGGTAATGAAATCGACGTTTCAATTGCAGCTACCGCAGAACCGGTAATATTGGAAGCAGATGAACCAAACAACGACATTGATCCCGACTCAACATTGCCAGAAGAACCTGATACCCCAAAGAGGCGTTATCCAGACAGAATCAGGAAGCCTCCTCAAAGACTGAACTTATAATTGCTTAAACTTAACCAATGTATCTTGCAACAGTAATTGTAATTGTAATTAGTTATCATTTAGTTGTTAAATGAATGTTATGTACTGTTTATCTAAAAGGGGAGGAATTGTTGTGTATGTACCTTTAAGAGAATAACTGGTATCAGACTGCAGTACCGGCAGTGACCACCCCTGTATAAAAGGCGCTAGTGAGCCTCTGTTGTTTTAGTTTCACTATTGACTTCCATCAGTAAAGACTTATTTTGTTCCACTCCTGCTGTCCGTGTCTCAATCATTCATGGACGTAATACACCAGATTCTTGGAGGACGTCTGTCTGGTCCTGTGACCACTGCATCTGCCGACCCCATTTCCGACAGCGAGGGTAAGACTCTCACCTTTTTCACCTGTTGCCTTCCACTTGGTCCCCCCGCCAGCATGCATCCTCAGTGTGCAGCCATGTCAGAGCCTTGCCGCAATCTGGCATGCCTTTCAGCAAACCTGTCCTTTTGCTAAAGCCACTCTTCCACCTCCCTACTTTCAGATGAATCAGCACCAACTCGGGCTCAACACACTGAAGCTGCCAGTGCCAGTGCCACCAGAGGCAAGGAGCAGGAGGACTCCGGACCAGCCATTGCAGAATCCGGGGAGCGGACACATCTACAGACTGGGGATAGTAGTCCCCTGGAGGGGAGGGGGCGGGGCTCTGAGGATGAACCAGTTGCCGGACCAAGCGGCATGCAGCAACGCACGGGGGATAGGCAAGTTCGGCCACCGTCTCCCCGGAGGGCAAGGCAGGTAGTAATGACTGCTGCACAGAGTGCAGATGAGGTGCGTCGCCTGGCTGAAATGAGCAAACAGGCCCGGGTCAGACACACGGAGCTGATGGCTGCAGTGGAGAAGATGCCTGAGTCAATAGATTCATTGGCTAAGAGTATGTTGGACTTCGGGGCAACAATGGAGAGGACTCTCCAGGGCTTTGGGGCAACAATGGACAGGTCTATCCAGGGCTTCGGGGCAACAATGGACAGGACTATCCAGGGCTTCGGCCCAACAATGGAGAGGACTGTCCACAGCTTTGAGTCGGCTATGGAAAGGACTGTTCAGGGCTTCGGACAATCCCTGGAAAGGTCTGTCCAGGGCTTGTCCGAGGCAGTGGAGCGGTCAGCACCTACCTTGTCCGAAGCAATGGGAAGAACTGTCCAGGGCTTCTCCGAAGCACTGGCACCTGGCACACAGGTCCTCACTGTTGCCACGCAGTCACTTGCAGGGCTCCTCCACACCCAGATTGAGGCAACGCAATCTCTCACTGCAGCCACCCTCTCTGCATCAGTTAGGATCACCCTGGGCCCTTCCAGTCCCATACAAGGCCAGGAATCAGTGGAGCATGCGATTGTGGCAGATGAGCCGAGCCGCTCCCCTCAGATAGCCAGTGTGTCGTCCGACCATGGTGCAGGTGTCCTCTCTCGGCAGGAGACCATTGCACATGCCAGCGCTGGGACGTCTGCATTGCAGCTGCCACCACCTGCAGGGCACACTGCTTCCAGCCATGGTCACATCAAGCATCCTGCGTCCACACCCTCCCAGCCCAGAGGTCGGCCAGGCCATACCTCAGGGGCTTCTGTGCTTCCACACAGTGAACAGGCGTCCCCCAGCCTTGAGCCCACCACTGGGGTCCAATTACGTAGGAGCAGCAGGGAGGGAAGGGGCCGGGTGCGAAAGAGAAGTCGTTCTCCCTCAAGGGGCCAGTTGTAGAGGGAGGTGCTGAGACGTTTCTTTGTCCAAATTCAAGGACACCCTCACCTGTTATATTTGCAGAAGGTTTGTTGAGTTTTGCGGCCTTGCCGAAGAGTTCACAGTTATTTAGTAACTTATGGTTTCTGTTGACATTACGTTGTTTTGCTGTAATGAAAGACTTTTGTGCCAATAAACAGAAGTTTCAATGTGGCATGGTGCATGTGACTACTTTCAGTGATGCTGGCATTCAGAAGCCATCAAACATCCAAAGTGCGCATGAGTTAAGACTCTCATCATTCCGCCACAGGGGTCTTGAAACGAGTCCTGATGAGCCTCTGATGTATGGCCCTTCCACTTTCAGCAGCCCTTCCATCTTCCTCCTCCTCCTCCTCCTCCGCCTGCGCTTCCTCCTCCTCCTCCTCCTCCTCATCCTCCTCCACCTGCTCTTCCTCCTCCTCCTCCTCCTCCTCCTCCTCCACCTGATCTTCCTCCTCCTCCTCCTCCTCATCCTCCTCCTCTGCCTGCTCTTCCTCCTCCTCCTCCTCATCCTCCTCCTCCTCTGCCTGCTCTGCTGGTCGTTGAGGGACAGCTGGAATTGGCTGGGTGCGTCGATTCACCAAGTTGTGGAGCATGCAGCAGACGACGACGATGTGTCCCACTTGCTGCGGCAAGTACTGCAGGGATCCCCCCGAATGTTCCAGACATCGGAAACGCTTTTTGAGAACACCAATAGTGTGCTGTTTACTGTGCCTGGTCGCCTGATGGCCGCTGCTGATCAGCTCTTCTGCTGGGATGTTGGCCACACAGAGTGTTGTCATCAGCCATGGCCAGAGAGGATAGCCCTTGTCCCCAGTAAGCCAGCCTCGTCTTCGAGCCAGCCCCTCAAAAAAGTTACAAACTGAGGTCAACCGCAGGATAAAGGCATCGTGGCTGCACCCTGGGAAATGCGCGGTGACTGCCATGATGATTTGGCAGTGGTCACAGACCAGCTGCATGTTGAGGGAGTGGAGCCCCTTGCGGTTGCAGAAGTCCTAAGGATGATGGCATGGCGCCCTCAAAGCCACGTGTGTGCTGTCAGTCGCCCCCTGCACCATGGGGAAGTCCGCAATAGAAGCGATACCCTGCACGCGCTCCGCCTGCTTGTGCAGGGTCAGAGGGAAGGTCATGAATTGACGCCTTCGCCTATAAAGGGCATCTGTAACTTGCCGGATGCAACAGTGGACTGCAACCTGAGCGACAGTCGCAATGTCCCCAATGACTGACTGAAAGGATCTGTTGGCATAAAAATTGAGGCCATCGGTCAGTTTAGCGATCACGGACAGAGAGGTTCTGCACCGTTCACGCGGCTGCAGATCCTGACCAAGCAGGTGGCACAGATCAGTAACAATGTCCCTCCAGAATCGGAGCCTTCCCAAACACTGCTCCTCCGACATGTCAAGGCTTGACACCTGCTGCCTAAAGACCCTCGCAGCATCCCGTCGGATTGACCGACCTCCATTGCCCCTCCTCCTTCTGGCCAATCCCGGCCCTCTCTCCCACCGTCTCTCTGCCCCTTCACAGCGTTGGGCGATGAGGCCATCGCCCTACAAAGAAGCTCCCATTCCGATGCCAGTTGGTCAAAAGGCTTTTAGGTGTAGTGCTGCAAGTGCTTCGGACAGGTTTGAAGGCCCCAAGTACTGTAAAGCTAAATTCCCAAAACTCCGCTCCACAGTAGCTCGCCAACTCTATCCAGCAGCGATCGCAATGAGCAGGCCAAGTGGCTGAAGATTCTGCACTAGAGCTGTCCCCTTTAAATAGCGCCCCCCTACTCTGAGAAGGGCCTGCTAGCCCTCCCTCGAACTGTCACTAATAGCGCTAGGCGTTAAGGCTCCAGGCGCCACCCAATATGCGCTCAGGCTCTCCTAGAAGGCGTTGCACACTGAAATGATGTCATGATCTGCTTGCGCTCGCGGGCGCGCGCAAACACTTAGCGCAGGCGCTAAATGTATAGTCAATATCTGAGTTGTCACTATCTTCATAGCGACCGCCCCAACATAGGGTATCGCCCCAATTCTAGGTCTCTTTAGGCGCTCAGCGCCGGCGCTACCAACCGAATTTCTAGGCCTATGTCTCTCTGTCTCTCTGTCTGTCTGTCTGTCCGACTATACAATCAAAAGCTATAGAGCGTACCTACACATGTGTTTTATCAAAAGAAAGCTCATCATTAGGGGACTCTTGTAGGCATATTTACTTTTTGGTCGGACAAAAACTGTTCGCACATTATACAAAAAACCTTCAAAATTCCACTCATTATCCACTCATTAGCATTGACTGACGTCAAGGTCGACCAATCCTGTGCCGTCATGATTGACCAATCCTACAGTTCAGTCACCTGATGGTTGACCAATCGGTGTGTGTGTGGGCGGGACTAATCGTTTTCATCTCAGGGATCTGTCAGCCATTATACAGCAGCCAGGGCAGCTCAAAACTTTGCTAATCCAGGTCAGTTTCTTTTTTAAAAAAAATAAGATTTACCAAAAATGTATTATAAGTACTTTAACTTTCATCTTTGAAGGTATTAAAAGCTAGAAATGTTTAGGTTAAAAAACAGTGCAAAACGGGCCTAGGCTTCTCCAACTGCCAACAGCCCAAATCCAGTCCCAGGCTCCCGGGCAACACATCCACCAGGCCCAAAAAAGCCCTGGAAACTGCCGACAACCCAAATCCAGTCCCAGGCTCCCGGCCCACACATCCACCAGCCCCAAAATTGCCCTGCAACGCGGTGCTCCCCTGCTAGTATCTATATATATAAATGGATCGTTCTGTCTGTCTGTCTATCTGTCTGTCTGTCCTCGGGTGTGCGTCTGTCCGGCTATGCACTTGAAAGTTATAGAGCGTACCTATGCGTGCGTTACGTCAAAAGAAAGCTTACCGTTCCAAAACGGTCGTAAGCGTATTTACGTTTCAGCCGGACAAAAATCGCGCCCGCGGTATCCAAAAAACTTTCAACACTCCGCTCATTAGCATCTCATTATCCGCTCATTAGCGATAGAGTGACCTCGAGGTCGACCAATCGTACGCCGGGTTCCTGGCGCGTGCGGCTGGGCCCTCCTACAGTCGAGTGACGGGACGATTGACCAAACCTACGCTTTGGTGACCTGACGGTCGACCAATCGGTGCGTGTGTGGGCGGGCCTTATCGTTCTGAACCGAGGTCAGTCACCGCCATCTTGCTTCCATTCCTTTTCCCCACTTTCTGCGCCTTTCTTTTCAAATATACATTTCCAGCAAAAAAAAAGTTGCTTTTAAAAGACAAATTGTTTTTTAAAAAAGTTAATTAATTTGTCAATCTTTTGTCTAACCTCTATAATTTTCCTACCTCTCACCGTTTTTGTAGGCCTCGAAGCCTCGGCCTCTCCTCCGCACCCACGTCCGAGCTAGGCACCTCCCGGCCCCACTCAACAAGCGGCCCCCGATCGCCGCCATCTTTGTGAAGGCTGGAGGGGCGGGAATCAGCCGAGCGTCGCTACCGCCGCCATCTTAGTAAAGGCGGATGGGGCAGGAGTCAGCGCGCGCGACTTGAGTCCGGTCCGGTCTCACGCGGTAGGTTGCGTGGCGGCGTCTCTCTCTCTCTGCTCTTGAAGACGGCTCGGGCGGGGGGCAGGGTCTCTCTGCTCTTGAAGCCAGCTCCGGCGGGGGGCGGGGCTCGGGAGATCGGGCCTCCGGAGATCGGTGGGGGGGGGCGAGCCTCGGGAGATCACGGGGGGCAGGGGGCGAGCCTCGGGAGATCGGGGGGGGCGGGAGCGAGCCTCGGGAGATCAGGGGGGGGCGAGCCTCGGGAGATCGGGGGGGCGAGCCTCGGGAGATCGGGGGGGGTCGAGCCTCGGGAGATCGGGGGGGGTGAGCCTCGGGAGATTGGGGGGGGTGAGCCTCGGGGGGGTGGGCGAGCCTCGGGGGGGCGAGCCTCGGGGGGGGGCGAGCCTCGGGGGGGGCGAGCCTCGGGTGGGGGCGAGCCTCGGGGGGGGCCGAGCCTTAGGGGGGCCGAGCCTTGGGGGGGGGTGAGCCTCGGGAGATCACGGGGGGGGGCGGGTCTCGGGAGATCGGGGGGGCGGGGCTCGGGAGATCGGGGGGGCGGGGCTTGGGAGATTGGGGGGCGGGGCTTGGGAGATCGGGGGGTCGGGGCTCGGGAGATCGGGGGGGAGGCTCGGGAGATCGGGGGGGAGCCTCGGGAGATCGGGGGCGGGGCTCGGGGACTCCCCCCTCCCTCTCCCCTCCCCTCCCCCTTCCCCTTCCCCCCTCCCCTCCCCCCTGTTGTAGGAAAAATGATTCCTCGGAAACTAGACTTTGAGTATGAGAGACAACTTTATTAAATGACAGAGCTCTGGGAGAAGCGTCTGCAACCACATGGTCTGCGAGAGCACCTTCTCCCCGATTGTAGTACGTGCCGAGCTTATATACAATTCCAAGAAGTTGGTTTTAGATCATTTACATTCATCCAATCAATTCGTTTATTAGCACATATCGTTATTTTCCTCCAGTCAGGAGTTTACACACTTGTGTTGCCAATTCTGCCTCTTCAGGTCTTCGTTCCGTCTTGTTCCCCGGCGGAATGTGATTAGTTCGATGATAGGATACCAGTGAACCTTGTTAGTCCTCAGTGATTCAATTAGTCCCAGTCAGGACACGAGATGAACTTTGTTCCAGCCATGCGTAAGCGTGGCATGTCTCACTGTGCAGTGATTCAATTAGTCCCAGTCAGCGAATTTGTTGTTTGTGTCTTTTCCAGCAAAATCTTGTCCAGCAATCTTGTCCAGCAAAATTTTATTCTAACAGTCCCTCCTCTTGGTCCTGGAGCACGATTCATTTGCTCCCAGATGACCATCCTCGGTCCCCCTTTCGTCGGTGCTTACAGCCACTGGCTTATGTCCGGGGGTTCGGTTGTTCCTTCGACAGCGTCGTATTGGTGTTCTTCGTCCCTTGGTAGCAGGTTGGTGTGTTTCTCCTCGATAGAGGCGATCGGCATCACGGTTTTCATAGCAGTTTGGCAACACAACTTTATAAGGCTCAGCGCACAACACATCAACATACAAATTACAACTATTATTATTATCCCTTGCATCATCCACGCTCCCCACCCAGTTTTCCCTAGCAACCAATCAAGCCACCTTGTGCTTGTGGGTTGATGGAGCTTCTTTATTTCTTCTTGGATATGATTTGCTAGGCTCGTGATATTCTCGGAGCTATCTGGGACATATGTACAGCAGTCTGTCCCGATCAGGGCACAGGTGCCTCCTTGCGCCGCCAACAGATAATCTAGGGCTATCCTATTCTGTAAGGCAGTGGTCCGGATCGCCACCATTTCGGCACTCATTTCTCTCAGGGACTCAGCCGTATCGTTGGCTATTTGTTCGAGCACTGCTGCCATGTTTATGGATTCCCTTGCTATTTTTCCTGTTCCGTACCAGGGGAATGCTATAGCCCAGAATCTTTCGGTTTCCGTAATAGCTCTCTTAACACGCTTGGCTGGTTGCCATAACGACTGGTACCCGTAGTGGTGGGTTAGGGAGGATAAATAATGGATGTATGGTACTACGTATCCTATATAGCATGACCCAGTCCAGGTTCGTGGAAGCCATGGATACGCCTTATATCCGCAAGTGAAATAGGTATTATTATAGGCCTCAAATTTGTTCCAAAGTTGGTACATGATCCCAGGTATTCCCCTCCAGGGTAGATTGCTAGTCCGGTTTAGCACTTCGGATAAATTAAACGTTCCCACGTAGGGCCATTCTAGGGCACCTGGTGGTTTAGTACTGGATTTGGTTAAAGTGTAATTATGCTTGCACTTACTCCATCCAACCACTAACTCTGTCTCGTCATAGTTTACCAAGCAGACTTCCCCCTCTGCATTGTTTAGTTTTCCCCCTGTGCTGACTAATAGCTCCTCTGGATACCTTCGATTATCGTACTGGGGATGAAACCATCCTTTAAAGTTCGTGGGGTTATACCCTGCCTGTTTCCACTCATGTTCCAGCTGACCTGGATTCAAGCTATTTTGGGTTTGTATGGTATCCTCCTTATTCCAGGTGGTATTAGAGTATAATAACCACCCTACCATCTCCTCTACCTTAAAGGGGATAGGCCTTAATGGGATTCCTCCCCCCGTATGGGTGGGCACATGGGCGCACACCCAGCAGGAGCTTTGGCCCATTTTCTTCGCATAGACATATGACATATACAGAAAGGTATTTACATGCAATCCTCTCTCTTTACATAAATGGGGTACCGCGCTTCCCGTGACAATATAAAATAACGCCATTACCCATGATACTCTAAACATGATTAATATATCACTACAGTCCAGTCTTTACAGGAATTTTATGACAAAGGGTATGCAGATCACCTGTAAAACAGATTCAGAAAGTAGCCAGTCAGTCGTCTTTATATACTTTCAATTGTGTCCAATGCTTCCATACTCCTTTACCCCTTATGTCTAGACAGGCACAGGTATCCCCACTGATTATGATTTCATATGGCCCACTCCATTTTGGGGCGAACCCTGGTTTGCTGGGCAGAGTTTTCACCATGACTTTACTACCCGCTGAGGGAACATAAGCCGTCATTGTGAGCTCTTGTGCCCGATCCTTGTCCTCCTGATTATCGCGGACATTCTTTCGCATCTCCTTTAATTGAGTGCTAAGTTCCAGAACATATCGTTTTAGTCTATCTTTTAAAGGGCCTACATCGGCCCCACCTGTTATGCCTTCTGGCAATTGCATCGCCCTTCCTGTCATCAATTCATAAGGGGTCAAGCCTGTCGTTCGGTTTTCAGTGGCTCGCAGCTTCATTAGGATAATGGGCAATACTTCAGTCCAGGTTTTCCTCGACGTCTGCATTGCCTTTGCCAATGCATTTTTAAGGGTTCGGTTCATTCGTTCCACCATGCCCGAACTTTGAGGGTGGTATGGGATGTGGAATTTTTGTTTAATTCCCATTAATTGGCATACCGTTTTTATGACACTCCCGGTAAAGTGGGTACCTTGATCAGAGTCCATTTGAATTGGTATTCCCCACCTGGGGATTACTTCTTCAGCTAAGACTCTGGCAACCGTCAAAGCGGTGCAATTTCGCGTGGGGAAAGCCTCTACCCAGCGGGTGAATTGGTCTATGACCACGAGGCAGTATCTCGCGATATCTCTTCCCATCCCCTTCCACCACCATTCTTTGCTGAGGCTTCCCATCATCGCTTCTCTCCCTGAGTGTACAAGCCCATGGTGGAGTTCTAATAGCATATTTTGAATGCACTTGGGGGCCATTACCCTGTTGTCCTTTCGCCAGACATTATCGCTTCCCCGCTTTGCGCCTTGTTCTTCCCACGTACCTTTTTCGACGTCGGGGGTGTCCTCATGGAGTTCGTCAATACTTATCTCGTCCTCAGAGCTGCTCACAGCGGCTATTGGTACTTCTTCGATCCTTTCTTGCTCTAGCGCCCTTTGTGCTGCTAGGTCCGCAGCCTGGTTCCCCCAGTGATTTAACCAGTCTGGGCTAGTCCGGTCCGGTTCCCTCTGATGTGCCTTAATCTTAATTACTGCTACCTGTTGGAGTTTGTCGCTAGCTTCTAGGAGGGCTTCTATCCTCAGCTGGTGTTTTATGGGATTGCCTCCCGTAGTAATGAATCCCCTCCTACCCCTTGCAGTCATATAATCGTGGACCACCCCAAAGGCATACCTACTACCTGTGTAAATGTTCACGATTTTATTCTCTGACAACTCTAGTGCCCTGGTGAGAGCCACTAGCTCTGCCACTTGGACCGATAGGCCTCCATCAATCCGTCCTGACTCTACGGTTTTTAATTCGCCATTAACCACCGCCCACCCCGTTCGGGGCAGCCCATCTATATACTTGCGTGAACCATCTACGTACAACGTCTCTTCCGCTGTCGCTAAAGGGGTGTCTTTTATCCTATCTTCTTCCAGGTTCATATCTACGTCCCCACAGTTGTGGGGCTCCCCAGTTCCCAGTATTCCTTCTGCCGGGTTCTCCCCCTGGTGCAAGGGTCAAGGATGTCTCGGAGCGGGTGCAGAGCATTCTGAAGGGGGAGGGGGATCAGCCAGTTGTCGTGGTACATGTAGGTACCAACGATGTAGGTAAAAAGAGGGAGGAGGTCCTACAAGCTGAATTTAGGGAGTTAGGAGCTAAATTGAAAAGTAGGACCTCAAAGGTAGTAATCTCTGGATTGCTACCAGTGCCACGAGCTAATAAGTTTAGAGAGAGTAAGATAGATAAGCTAAATACGTGGCTTGAGCAGTGGTGCAAGGGAGAGGGATTTAAATTCTTGAGGCATTGGAACCAGTTCTTGGGGAGGAGTGACCTGTACCAAGGGGACGGTCTACACCTGAACTGTGAGGGAGCCGATGTCCTCGGGGTAATATTTTCTAGGGCGGTTCGGGAGGATTTAAACTAATTTGGCAGGGGGATGGGAACCTAGATAATGGAAAAGAGGGAAGTCATATGAAGTCAGAAATAGATGGTAGAAAGGTGAGAAGCAATAAGCAAAGGAGAGAAACACAAAGGGCCAAACTAATTCATAATGAGAGTGTGAAAAAAGCAAGCCTGAAGGCTTTGTATCTTAATGCTAGAAGCATTAGGAACAAGGTGGATGAATTAGTTGTGGAAATAGAGGTAAACAAGTATGATTTGATTGGGATTACAGAAACGTGGCTGCAGGGTGGGCAAGGCTGGGAACTTAACATCCAGGGATATACAATATTTAGGAAGGATCGGCAAAAAGGTAGGGGAGGTGGGGTAGCATTGCTGGTAAAGGAGGGGATTAATGCAATGGAAAGGAAGGATATTAACTCGGATGAAACGGAATCTGTATGGGTAGAAATGAGAAATAGCAAGGGGAGGAAAACGTTAGTGGGTGTGATATATAGGCCTCCAAATAGTAATATGGAGGTGAGGGAAGGCATAAAAAGGGAAATTAGAGAAGCGTGCGATAAGAGCACAGCTGTCATCATGGGTGACTTTAATTTACATATTGATTGGACTACCCAAATTAGTAAAAATTCTGAGGAGGAGGAATTCCTGGAATGTTTTCGGGACGGTTATCTGGACCAATATGTCGAGGAGCCGACTCGAGATCAGGCCATTTTAGACTGGGTATTGTGCAATGAGAAGGGACTTATCAACAATCTTCTTGTACGAGGCCCCTTGGGTCAGAGCGATCATAATATGATCGAGCTCTCAGTCGAGATGGAGAGTGAGGAAATTGAATCAGAGACTAAGGTCCAGAACTTAAATAAAGGGAATTACGAGGGTATGAGACGGGAATTGGGTAAGATTGATTGGGTGGTGTTTCTGGGGGGATTGACAGTGGATAGACAATGGCAAGCATTCAAAGATAGAATGGAAGAATTCCAGAACATGTTTATACCGGTTTGGCGTAAAAATAAACCTAAAAAGGTGGCTCAACCGTGGATAACGAGGGAAATTAGGGACAGCATAAAATCAAAAAAAGGGCATATCAACTGGCAAAAAAAAGCACCAGACCGGAAGATTGGGGGCAGTACAGGATACAGCAAAAGAGGACAAAGGGATTAATCAGGAAGGGGAAAATAGAATACGAGAGTAAACTTGCAGCAAACATAAAGACAGACTGCAAAAGCTTTTATCGGTATATCAGGAGGAAAAGACTGGTTAAATCCCAAGTCGGTCCCTTGCAGTCCGATTCGGGAGAATATATAATGGAGAATAAGGAAATGGCAGACCAATTAAACTCATACTTTGGTTCTGTATTCACAAAGGAGGACACAAATAACCTCCCAGGAATATCGGCAAACATAGGGACTAATGAGAGGGAGGAGCTGACAGAAATTAGTATCTCTAGGGATATGGTGTTGGGTAAGTTGAGGGGACTGAAGGCCGACAAATCCCCGGGGCCTGATAAACTACATCCTAGGGTACTTAAGGAGGTGGCCCTGGAGATAGCAGATGCTCTAAGGATCATCTTCCGGAACTCCATTGACTCGGGAACAGTACCCGTGGATTGGAGGGTAGCTAATGTTACCCCAATATTTAAAAAGGGGGGTAGAGAGAAAGCAGGGAATTATAGACCAGTAAGCCTTACATCGGTTGTGGGCAAAATGCTAGAGTCCATTATTAAGGATAAAATAGCGGAGCACTTGACAAATGGGGAAAGGATCGGACAGAGTCAACATGGATTTACAAAGGGTAAATCGTGTTTGACTAATCTGCTGGAATTTTTTGAGGAAGTAACTGGTAAAATAGATGGGGGAGAGCCAGTGGATGTGGTGTACCTTGACTTCCAGAAAGCCTTCGATAAGGTTCCACACAAAAGATTATCATGCAAAATTAAGGCTCATGGAATTGGGGGCAAAGTATTAACGTGGATAGAGAACTGGCTGGCGGATAGAAAACAGAGAGTTGGAATAAACGGCTCGTTTTCGGAGTGGCAGGCAGTGACCAGCGGGGTGCCGCAAGGATCTGTCCTGGGACCCCAGCTGTTCACAATATATATAAATGATCTGGATCAGGGAATTGGATGCAATATTTCCAAATTCGCTGACGACACTAAACTAGGAGGAGGGGTGGGCTCTGATGAGGATGTCAGGAGGCTACAGTGCGATTTGGACAGGTTGGGGGAATGGGCGGATACGTGGCAGATGCACTATAATGTGGATAAATGCGAGGTTATCCACTTTGGGGGTAAAAACAGGAGGGTAGATTATTATCTAAATGGCAATAGATTGGGAGATGGGGAAGTGCAGAGGGACCTGGGTGTTCTTGTGCACCAGTCACTGAAGGAGAGCATGCAGGTGCAACAGGCGATTAAGAAGGCAAATGGTATGTTGGCCTTCATATCAAGGGGGTTCGAGTATAGGAATAGGGATACCTTACTACAGCTGTACAAGGTGCTGGTGAGACCGCATCTGGAGTATTGTGTACAGTTTTGGTCGCCCCATCTGCGGAAGGATGTTCTTGCCATGGAAAGAGTGCAACGGCGATTCACCAGGCTGATACCTGGAATGGCGGGAATGACCTACGAGGAGAGATTGAATAGTTTGGGCTTGTACTCACTGGAGTTTAGAAGATTGAGAGGGGATCTCATCGAAACATATAAAATTATGGCAGGCCTGGACAGGCTGAATTCAGAGAGAATGTTTCCAATGGCCGGGGAGCACAGAACCAGGGGCCACAGTCTAAAAATAGCGGGCAAATCATTTAAAACAGAGATGAGGAAGAATTTCTTCACTCAAAGAGTGGTGAGCCTGTGGAATTCCCTGCCACAGAGGGCTGTGAAGGCTAATTCAATAAATATTTTCAAGAGAGAATTGGATATATTTCTGAAGGCTAAGGGGATTAAGGGTTACGGAGAAAAGGCGGGGACGGGGTACTGAACTGGTAAGATCAGCTAAGATCTCAGACGAAGATCAGCCATGATCTCATTGAATGGCGGAGCAGGCTCGAAGGGCCGAATGGCCTACTCCTGTTCCTATCTCTATGTTTCTATGTTTCTATGTCTCTAACAATGGTTACTGCTTTACTCGGAGGGAGGAGGACGGCCTCCCACTTGGCACGTCTCATGTTCGAGACGGATCTTAATTTCCCGGTATTCAGCATCTCTACCAGAGTGTGTTTAGTGTGCAATATAATGTTTCCTGTCATTACTATCGGCTCACTAACCTTTACTGCCCAAGCCGCACAATCCAATGCAGCTATGCACCGGGAGAGCCCTGTGACTACCGGTCCCTCTGCTGTGGAATAGTAGGCGACGGGCCTTCTTTTATCCCCATGATGATCCTGTGTAACTACTGCTGTGTAAAACCCCTCTTCATTGTTGCAATGTATGTGGAAGTCCTTACTCATATCTGGCAGTCCTAGCCCTGGGGCTGATAGTAGCTCAGACTTTAGTTGAGTATAAGCTTCCTCTTGTTCCGGTCCCCAATCTATCGGTTCCAACGCGGGTTTACCCCCTTTCACTAATCTTTGTATAGGTTCTGCTAATTTAGCGAACCCCGGGATAAAATTTCGACTGTAATTAAAGAGCCCCAGTACCTTCCTGATTCCGCATACTGTTACGGGTCTCGGCATGCCCTGGACAGCGTGTTTCCTGTCCTGTGGCATTTCTTTAAGTCCTTGGGAGATTAGATGTCCCAGGTATAGGACCTGAGTTTTTCCTATCTGTGCTTTTTTAGGGCTTACCTTGAGGCCAGCCGTCTCTAGGGCCCTTAGTACTAAATATAGGGTTGCCAGATGGTCTGCCTTCGTTTCCGAGGCTATTAGTATGTCGTCGACGTACTGCAAAATAGTGCTTCCTTTAGGTACTTCTATCTGTTTTAGGATATCACTCATGATGCGGTGAAAAATAGCTGGGCTATTATGGAATCCCTGTGGCAATCGGGTCCACGTATATTGTTTATCCCCCACTGTGAATGCAAATTTCTCGTGATTCCGGATCTAATGGGAGTGCCCAGAATCCGTTAGCTATGTCTAAAACGGTGAATATCTTCTGTTCAGGGGATAGCCCATTCAAAATTGTTGAGGGGCTGGCAACGATGGGGTGTAATTTAGGAGTGACCCTGTTGAGGGCCGTATAGTCTATAATCAACCTATAGCTCCCATCAGGTTTCTCTACTGGCCATGTGGGGGGAATTAGTAGTGCTCGTGGTTTCCCTCAGGATACCCCTTTCTACTAGCCCCTTCACTATGTCCACGACTGCCTTCCTGGCCTCCGCCTTTATTGGGGTACTGGCGGTGGGATTAGCCAATGTCCCGCCCCGACTCACAGGAGCCATCTCGACTATTTCAACGTCCCCCCTCGCCTGCAGGGGCTGTTGGTTCTGCACTGTAATATGGGGGAAGGGAGGTGGTGTCTGGACAAGTCCCCATTCACCCCCCCCTCGTATACCTCACACTCTAATTCCTTTATAATCTTTGCTTGACATTTCGCCTTTGTCTCTAGTTCCGTAACCATCTGTACTTTGTCTTGTGCAACTTTCTTTATTACGTTTACTTGTTCAATGAGTCCTGCTAGTTGGTGTACTAATAACACTCCTGCCTTCTTGGTTTTATCCTTTGTCTGTTTAGTCAACCAGCTTCTCTGGAGTTCTAAAGTCTGTGACACATCCCACCCGTCTTTCTGCATCTTCTTAATTAACGACTGTCGGTTTGTCATATAAGAATATGTGAGGGAGCCTGAAGGACCCCTCTTAACTTCCTCACGTGACATCGCCACTGCTTCACCGATCATTCCTTCGTGTCTGGAGATCTGTTCCTTAGAGAGCCCCCCTATTCTTTCCTTCCAAGAATACCCGAGCTTCTTGTCGCACTCTATGCCAGCGTTCTCAGAGGTCCGGGTTTGTCTTTCTCTCAAAACTGCCCGGACGTGTAACGCTTGCTTGTTGGACGGGGTTTCTACCCCTCCCCGGTGCCTGTTTACCTGATCAGGGTCCTACAACACCGACACTAATAATCTCCTAGTTCACTTAGCAACATGATATAATGCAGAAAAATGTTAACCATACTCGACTAGTATCACGACTTTAGAACACCTTGGAATCTCGAGTCTCGGCACCTACTTCATGGTCCTGGCCTTCACATGGGGCATTTGCCCTCTTAACAACCGGCCTGAGGCTAGGTGTCTGAGACAAGTGTCCTCCTGATCCGAGGTTTTTCTTAGTTACTTAGTTACTATTACACAAATACAAATGCACACATACAAATCAAGTAGTGTCTCTTACCCACTCAGTCTGTGTCCCAGATTCGTTTTGGTGCCACTTCGCCGTTCAGTCGCCTTGTCGAGTGTCTCTGATTTATGGGCGGTCAAAAATCTGACTACTCACCCTGGTCACTGATTCGAACGACTGTTCAGCTCCGTGGCACCCTGCTCGCAGCGCCAATTTGTTGTAGGAAAAATGATTCCTCAGAAACTAGACTTTGAGTAAGAGAGACAACTTTATTAAATGACAGAGCTCTGGGAGAAGCGTCTGCAACCACGTGGTCTGCGAAAGCACCTTCTCCCCGATTGTAGTACGTGCCGAGCTTATATACAATTCCAAGAAGTTGGTTTTAGATCATTTACATTCATCTAATCAATTCATTTATTAGCGCATATCGTTATTTTCCTCCAGTCAGGAGTTTACACACTTGTGTTGCCAATTCTGCCTCTTCAGGTCTTCGTTCCGTCTTGTTCCCCGGCGGAATGTGATTAGTTCGATAATAGGATACAAGTGATTAGTTCGATGATAGGATACCAGTGAACCTTGTTAGTCCTCAGTGATTCAATTAGTCCCA